>NC_060222.1:5076058-5383513 GCF_907164935.1 Osmia bicornis bicornis
CAACGAGTCACTTCAGATTCGTCCGAATGTGTATGTAGTACAATCCTCTCCCTTTTTCTTTAATTTTTTTTTTTTTTAAGTCTCGTTCGAGCTTGTACAGTAGTGTAGTTCGTTAAGGGCGCGTAGACCTTAGTTTTATATATTTATTTTTACTGTATCGTATGATTTACCTTGGTGCAGTTCATTGGCGACAATAAACGTGCAATGCCTACTACTTGCTTGCTTTTTTATTTATTAACCCCAATTCTTTTCTTTTCTATCCTTCTCATCTAACATTCTCCATGCTCTGCGCTCTTTTTCGGGGATACTATTATTATTTCATTTATTTTCGAATCGATGGCTTCCGGGTGATTCGTGTCCAGAATAATAACAGAGAATCATTGATCTAACCCTTGTGTCAATATTCAATCAAATAATTACAGTAGATCCAATAGAAACATCACAAATGACTACCCAGTTATTGACACAAGGGTCAAAGATGACCAAAAAAATATGCCAGTAATAAAATTCATTCTGCATGTAACAGTCAACGATTTGCATTAATCTGTACCTGAACCATGTGTGTCTAACCCTGAAGCTTGTGCCTGGTGTGCAGAACAGAGGTATCCTGGCTTCCATTTCCTCCCAGAAAACGTCTAGAGGGGCAAGATTAGTTTAGCAAAGGACCCAGGCACAAGTCGACGAGGTTTGTCATCGAGCGTTCCTCGTCAGTGACAAGACATTTCTTTCCGTCGCAGTGCAAGCTAAACGGAAGAAAAAGCAGCCGAGGCCATTGTACAGCATCGAGTACTCGCAACCGGAGCCACCAGCCGTCCACGACGAGAGCGTGTCGCCGAAACCGATGACACCCCGAAGAGTGAAGCGAAGATCAGTGATATCGAGGGATGGAACGAGAAGATCGAGTCGCAGGAGCTCGGTGAGACAGTCCCGAAGGAAGAACCCAGTTAATCGTATAATGGACCAGCAGGAGAGCTTATATGCCAACACGACGCCTAGCAATCTGACCAATCAGAACGTGAATTCTCTGTCGCAAGGTACGTTGAACTACGACAGGATCTCCATGACCTGGGACAGGGACAGGAACTCGAACTGGCAGCCAGAGGCTGTCAACATGGCAGTGTCCTCTCCAACGATATGGAACCAGGACTCCTCGAACAATTACTCCAACACGAGTAATTACACCAATCAAAATTACCCCAACTGGGATGCTACTAGTTCAACCAGGAATCTCACTGATAATTGGCAAGCAAACGAGCTGAGCCCAATGCAATGGCAAGGGCAGAGCAATCCTACATTCCAACAGACCAGCACTCAGAGTTTGAACGGGGAAGACCTTGATGAGATTTATAATAATCGACCGGCTAGCGCTAGATCCAGTTATAGTAATTATCATGGAGTTAGGGCTACTCCCCAGGTGCCCAATAGAACCGACATCGTTAGACAGAGTCAGAGACAGTTTGTCCTGAGCGGACCGCCGGCTTATCAGGATACAGTGATCTGAGGGACTGTTGGATGTGGAATTTTGATAATGTTTTATGGTCCTCGGTTTGGACCTGTTCCGGAAGGAAGATTTTATCGATCTTCATCAGCACTGCAATTAGTTACGTAAGGGTTAAATAACGCACTGATTCTAGAATATCTAATTCTTAACTTTAGATGTTGAGAAATCTTCCTTCAGGATTGTAAACAGAAGTCTCAAATAGTGTTGTTGGTACAACAACTGATATGTTACTATATTCCTACAGTGTACTTGTTACTTTTAAGCGATCAGTAAGCGAGATAGAAAGCTCTTCTTTCTAATTGCTTCGCTGATCTTCAAGCTTTACTCGACGACAGTGGATCTTTTTGTTCCCTGTTGAATCTCGTTATGTACTCTCTAAGGTTGAAGCCCCGAGGGGATGCGTTTTAATCCTCTGCAGTCTAAATTTGTTTCCCCCAATTTCCCGATGGTGTTATACATTTAAAATACAAAGTAAAAATTCAGTCTTTGTAATTAAATAAACGGTGGACCGCAGAGGGTTAATAGTATTTAAAATATCTCGCTACTTTTACAAACTTTGCCTTCTTATCTCAGGATTTAACGTCTCGGAGTTTCTCTTTTTTCCCCCAAGAAAAAAATTTGATACGATATTAATTAGATATTCGCAATTAACTTTATTACTTCATATTTAGGCCGAGTTATTTCACAATATTCTGTACGAGAAATATGAAATTTCATACGGAGTTGTATACACGACCAAGTCAAATTATTTTTTAATCTTTTTCCTCGTTGCAAGTAAACAATTGCACATTATCATCGTCATTCAAACTTTTACTCATCTGTAAATATCCTGCCCACGGTCATTGTTTTAAATCATGTTCACTGTACAAAACAAGACAATCATCCTTATTTATACCCACGAGCCTTAAAACAACGACGAAGCCTTATGGGAAACTTTTACAACAATTATTTTCGAATGGTTTTAACGAAATGTTAAGCGACTGATAGTCTTCCATGAGTCGAGAAAAATGTATCAGAATAGTGTGAATCATATTATGCGAATGAATACGTGCGAGTATCTTATTGAAGAAAAGATGCACGAGATGTGCAATAAGAGTTTCCCCCCAATCAAAGAGCGATTAACAAGTATCTTTTTCATATGGAGAATCAAAATAGATTACGTTGATGATTGTATGGTGTGCGAAATGGAAACCAAAGTATTAAAACATCGATGTAGGTTAACGATAATACTTGTAATATTCTTATGTAATTGTAAAACTGCCTCAATTTTTCTTTCGACTATCGTACAACGTAGGGTTAAATTAAATTAAGCGCACGATTTAGTGATTTAAGTACTTAGTGAGCTTCTTCACAATTCACGATAGGTATTGTTTTATAATCGTAATCGTCCATAATTTTCAAAAAAAATTAGTGATACAGTTATTTATAATTATAAGTACATTAGCGTTTAATTAACTGGCAGCTACCTTTTAATTACAATTCAACAATTAGCGTAAGACTTATTGTCACAAGTTTGTACTTATTTGTTTTGCGCTCAGGATTCGATATTATTTTATTAGTTACACGATAGTTAATCGTTAAGCGACGGTAAATTGTTCAACGTTTTATTGTTGTTCACCATTACTGTACAATCTTTATCAGGAAGCAATAAGTGCGAGACAATAAACGTCGAATGTTCAAAACTCAATTGATTATTTCAAGCAGTTCCTTTCAACCCTTTCCTTTCATGGCGGCTCGCGTATAGGCACTGTGGAATTGCCTATTTCCACTTGATATTATCGATATATATTTTCTTTAATTCTTTCTTTATACTTGTACAATATATAATCCTTAAGCTTAATGTTAGTAGCAATCCTCCAGTTCATGAAAAAGATACAAAAATCTTTGTATGGAACCGTGCGCTTCACAGTTCCAGCGGCGTGGTGTTTGCCTGCGTGCGCATGCGCGCATAGGAAGCTGCGCACGAGGCTGCGCAGTAGAGAGAGCACTGTTGCTCCCGGAATGCCGGTCTTTTAAAACAGAGGCTAAAACTTTTCTAGAGCAGCACCCCCACTAATTTTAACTACGAGCCCCCACTGCTTTCCTTATTAGATCCTTTCTAATTAAAAATCCCAATAATGATAATTCGAAACGGAAAAATCTACTACCCTAATGAAAGGGTTAATAAGAACAAAGCCTAAAAAGTTAGGCTTCACCTAAAAATGAGCTCTCAAAATAAAAATCCTTCCTCTAGACCTTAACGAGTGATCCGATTTCACCCCCCACAGCCCTTAAGCATCTCCCTAAGCGGAGGAACCCCTAAGCTGTCAACCCCTCCCCGGGAGGAAGTTTACTCCACTTCAGCATCGACGAGGAGACAGCTGGTCCCCGTCGTGAATTTCCCAATGCCGCGACGAAATCGCGCATGTGCCCTATCGTGCCGGCTGCATTCCCTGCTGCCAGACGCGACCCTTACACCGCAGTACCTCTTCCTCGTCGGGACGCCGAGGGTGCACCTAACGTCGCGACGCCGCCAGTGAACGCATTCGCATCAAGCGTGTGTGAAAGTGTCAACCGATCGAATCGTATCTAGCGAGGATTCTTTTCAGGATCTAATGAACCGCGAGGCGATCGTCAGGGGCGCGAGGATGCTGAAGATCGTCAAGGCTGGCTCGAACGGACTGAGAAGGCTGCACACCAGCAGTAAGGTGCGACTAATCGCGACGGATATTATCGATTTGAGGGAACTGCGTGAAATTTCGCCCTTATTCGTCGATCGTTAACTATAGCGCTGTTGGAAAAGAGCACTCCGTTTCTCTAGTTTCGAGGACCATCTACTGGAAGTAGATGGAGACGGATCGAATGGTTCTTCTGGAGAACAATGAGATTCTTATGGCGACAGGAGAGTAGACGATCAGGGGATTGCAGATGATTAAAGACTTGGATGATTGAAAGCTCGAAAAGGAAGAATTGCTAATTGATTAGAGACAGCTGTTGGAACGAATGAAAGAGTAGGATTCAGAGATTTCTGAATAATAATTTTTATCTCCATCTAAAATTTTAGACTTCATTTCTGAGACTGATGTACGGATGTTGCCGGAAAGATTCATACTGTGTACACACATTGCTCAGCCAAAGTATAAATAATATCTGATGTCACAAATTGTTGAGTTAATTTTGGCAATGTCGAGGTCATTTTCACGTATATATTCATGATATTCTATTCTGAACAACAAATGATATTTTCTGAAGAATCTTTCAAGGTTCTTTGAAGAATGGTACTCGGTACTGAAAATGGCTGAATAAAAGAAGTAAAAGAAAATTATCGACCAGGATTGCGTCGAAGCGTTAAATTTCCTTCACCTCTAGCGTCCACGTGGGCGACGACAATGGCCTATTTCAACGACAGAAATACCCTAACGCGATGTGACAGCGAGTGCCCTCGAATTGGACGACTGTTAGAGCCGTTCTGCGCGATAAATTGTTGCCAATGATCGATATCATCCATAGGATCAATATTTGCTTCGACGAGTAAATTAAATACAGATAATTTTCCAGTGTTCCATTTCAGATCACTGTAAATAATCGCAATAAATTTTATCAATTTCTATATATTCATTTCATTTGGATCAATTTTGCAAATGGGTATCCGAATTTAAAAAAGCAAAGATGAAACAAAAGGGGTACCGGAAATCTAGGTCAGTGGTTCGCAGAAGAAACTTGCGTTACCCAAGTTTTTGTTTTCCTTCGTTGTATCCTGGTGATCTGAATCAAGGGTACACGTGGCAGGTTTCGGCTTAGGGCATTAAGGGGTTGATTCATCGAGAGATCAATACAGCGGCGGGCAACCCTCTTCCACCCTTCGCACCCTTTAACAAACCCGAAATTCTTCAACTTGAATCGTTGAACCGGTTTCGCGAAAGCGGAACCGTGTTTTTCCACTTCGACATACTCGCGATTAAATGGCCGTTTTTTAAACGACCGGTCGAAGTTCCTTCTCGGATGCTTGTGAAATTCGTGAGAAACATTGCTGATAAACTCCAGTTTTTCAATAATTAGTAATGATTAACCGATCGATCGGGTCACCGTCCAAATGGAAAAGAATTATTTTCAAGCATTGTATGCACTTCGCTCTAGCAAAGAGTTAACTCATGCCAGGTTAATGGGTTAATTGGCTGGCAAATAAGTAAATCAAATTCCTAAGGTATAATTAGAATTTCCTTGAAATGGAAATTAAGGAAACAGCGAGTTAGAACGAAAGTGTACCAAGTGAAAATTAAATCAGGCCTCTCGATTTCAATTAATTACAGAGACGAGCTGCTGTACCAGCTTCGAAGAAACTCGGAAGTGTTAAATACTTGGACGCTGCTTTCGGAAGTGCCTTAGAATTGGAACGAGCGCAGACACGGTAATTAATTCATTTTTTTTAATTACCCACGTTATGATCGAAATCGTGAGATACAACGATGCAAAACTACTTAGCCTTAATCGCATCAATTACCTTCTAAATTGTTCTCTCCTCAATTTTTGGATCCCATGCGAAACACTCTCGTGTCTTCCGCTCTTCAAGTGTTCCTTTCGCAAATTGTCTGTCAATTCTTGAAGCCCTAATCGCGAATAATGGTCGCTTTACGACTCTGAAAGTGCATTTCAAATTCGATTGCACAATTCGAAGGAGAAACGGAAACATTCTGATACGAGTCAGAGTAGTTGAACCTTGTCAATCGATGCAATATATTCTCGGTGGTTGCTTCGAAAAGATAAAGAAAAATATCTAGGTAGAACCAAGACGACGATGTTGGTTTGTTAATTGAGAACCGTTGATCCCGGTAGACCCGGTCGCAATTTATCGTCATTGCTGTCCATTTAAATACGTTCCGAAGATACGTCCCTTTGTTATCCAGAACTTTGTTCCATCGGATAGAAGGAGTTTCGAGGATCTTCAGTTATCATACGTTTCGAACAATGGACGATTAGTTGCAATTAAAACAACGATGGACAGTTTCGACTACAGTTTCGTGGACGATTTCGTTGATTTTCGTCGATGCTTTTGGTAAGAAACTACAATTTACCTCCTCGTCTTCTATTTTCTATTTTTACATGTTTATGAAAAATCGTTTTACCTATTTGCCTTGCACTTTGTACGTTCGAAGAAAAGGCTGAGTGTATGAGCTTCCGTTGACCGAACGTCATTCTTGAATACACAATAGTTCTAATTGAGTCTAATAAACGCCTTGTCATATATGCGACACATTGTGCCACGTCTCTTCTATTCTTGTTATATGCAACTGTCGAATTTTTTCTGAAAAGAATCTAATGAAGCTTAGAGGGTCTTCAAATAAATGACTGAAATTTGCAAAATTCTTCTTTTTCTATCAATTTTCTATTCATATGTATATTATACGTCCTTGTTTGTCTGTAATTTATTATGCAACCACACCACTGTGGTAATATCAATTTACCCAAGAAATTTACCAGCTGTGTAGAATGCATTTTGCTCCTTGTTGGCGCCTTCGCTATTTCTGGATTTCCTCTTCGAGTGGGGTCGTTTTCTCAGCTGATATAAGGTCGTTTTTATCGTTCGTTCTCCATACACTGCAAACGAATCGTGATTGAACATTGCATAGATTTTTCGATCATCTTCGAGTTTCTTTCAAAGTGAACAAAGCGAAGTGAATGATAAAATAAGTTAGTCATGAAAGACAAGAGCCAAAGCATCGTTGTATCTCATTCCGAGATGAATAATGAGTATTCGGATGAGAATCCGGAAATGATGCCAGCTAAATTTTCGGAGGATTATTCGATAAGAACGAAGATCGCGTGTACCATGTGGCTGGAAAAGCAGGGGTACAAAACTAGAAGGATGCTGGCACGTTTTCTTAGGTAATTCTTTCGTTAAATGATCAGTCTCCTTTCGTTTTCCAGCGATTACAGCTTCATTCATGACAGCCATTACATGTAGTGAGTACCATGAAAAACATTGGTTGCAATAATTGCTCTTAATCCTTGTATATGTATATTTTGTGGTTTTAATGTCATTTAAATTGAAGAAGATAGAATTGAATTTTACAACAGCGTAAAATTTAGTATCCCTCTCTGAGAAGCCTTAGAACGTAATTTTGCAGCTTACGTAATAATCCTTTTTTTTTTAGATTTAATTGCATAAAATATTTTCCTTCTATTTCTGCTTAGTTTATGCAATAGAAAACTTAGTGATTTCCCAAGTACATGAATTTAAATTTTAATCTGTGAGTGAATGTAGATCAATGAAGTTCTCCAAAATACCAAATTTTGGTACCAATTTCATAATTTATAGAATTCACGACGCATGAATGAAAAAAAGTTTGCATGGCTTTTAAGAAGAGAACGATTCGATTACCAGAAGCTAATTTGTGATTAATAATTCTAGCACCAGGGATCAGGATCAAGCGACGAACGCGGAGGATGTTCTCTTCGATATGTTTAAAAACGAAGAAACCGGTCTCCTACCGGTTGGCAAGTTTTTAGCTGTGAGTCTACCCCTCGACGACGTTTAATATAAAATCATTCGCTAAATATAGTTGGTCGAGGATTTTTACAGTCGTTCTTTTTTACCTTTCAGGCATTGAGGACGACCGGCTTACGAAACGACGACCCGAGACTTCAAGAATTCACGGACAATCTGCGAAAGGAACACTTGAAGAGCGGGGGACACGAGGGGGTTTCGCACGAGACCCAAAAATTGAACAGAGAACAATTTAGAAGGTAATTGATGCCTTTTTTATGAAAAGAAATTAAGCTCTCTCCATGGTCCGCCGTCCAAAGGGTTAAATAGTAGACCAGAGTTAACACTGGATTAATAAATAAATTAGTTTGCAAAGTTTGGAATAAAAAGATTGTCAATTTCTGTTTCAGAATCATAAGCCCGAATATAGTGTTGATTTCAAGAGCGTTCAGGCATCAGTTCATCATCCCTGATTGGTCAGGTTTCACCAAGCACATAGAGGACTTCTATTGGAAATGCAAGTCCAACTCGGAGGGCAAGGTCGCCTCTTACATACCACAACTGGCGAGAATGAATCCGGATTACTGGGGCGTTTCGGTGTGCACGATCGATGGCCAGAGGTTCAGCATCGGCGACACCTCGATCCCGTTCACCTTGCAGAGTTGCAGCAAACCATTAACTTACGCCATAGCTCTGGACAGGCTGGGACAGGAAGTCGTCCATCAGTACGTCGGCCAGGAACCATCCGGGAGAAATTTCAACGAGCTGGTGCTCGATTACAACAGTGAGTTCTTCATTTCAAGATCCAAAATCCTAATCATCTTAGTAAAAACTAATCCTATTATTTAACATGAAAATTTGCCTTTCGTAGAAAAGCCTCATAATCCGATGATCAATGCGGGAGCAATCTTAGTCTGTTCCCTCTTGAAATCGTTGATCAAGCCTGAGATGACCCTCGCGGAGAAATTCGACTTCACGATGAATTATTTCAAGAGATTAGCAGGCGGAGAGAATCTCGGCTTCAACAACGCCGTTTTCTTGTCCGAACGAGAAGCTGCCGACAGGAATTACGCTCTTGGTTTCTATATGAGGGAGCACGATTGTTATCCTGATAAGTCCAATCTCCGAGAAATAATGGATTTTTATTTCCAGGTAAGTTTCCTCTTCTTCTTTTCTCCTTATCATTTTTAACAATATCTTTTTCTCCCCAGTGCTGTTCTATGGAGGCAAATTGTGACACAATGGCGGTGATGGCAGCTACTTTGGCTAATGGTGGCATATGTCCCATCACAGAGGAGAAGGTTTTAAAGCCTGACAGCGTTAGAGATGTGCTGAGTCTGATGCACAGTTGTGGAATGTACGATTACAGTGGCCAGTTTGCGTTTAAGGTGATTTTCCGATGAATTAATTAACATTTTCGCTGCCGATTTCGCGCCAGCACGATGTAGGGCAATGACTATTAACACATCCTCACGTGACCGGCAGTTAACCTGTTAAAAGATTGATTGATTGATAATTTTTCCCTCGATTTTGAGGGCGACCCCTTTCTGTCCAACCAAAGTTAGCATCCACGCGTACATGTGCGCCCTTTTTTCAAATCTCGTCTAATTTTAGCTTTTTAACAACATTTTTACTTCTTTAATATTTGTTCATCATTTTTATTCATTCTCAATTTTCGCTATTCGCTAATTCGTTGCCAACAGCACACGGTAACCCATCTTTTAGCGAAACCGTGCCAGCTTATTAGCTTGACTTCCAGTGGCTAAGGTCGTTGACCAAATTAAAAGAAATCTCTTCTGTCTTCGATACGAAAATGTGCGTTTTTGAACGCAGGTTGGCATTCCGGCGAAGTCTGGCGTATCAGGGAGCCTGCTGGTAGTCATTCCAAACGTGATGGGCATTTGCACTTGGTCGCCACCGTTGGATCCTCTCGGTAATTCATGTCGAGGAGTGCAATTCTGCGAGGAACTCGTAACGGAGTTCAATTTCCACAGGTACGATTTAATTTAATGGTGAACCACTTCGTTTAGCATGGCTAGCATAGACGCAATCAACGAGTTACACTTATACAAAAACGATTAGCACACTAACAATATCACTAAACAATGTCCGAGCTTCTGCACGAGGCATGTACCTCTTGAAACAACGAAACAAAAAGAGAAACAATACATTACACATAGAAAAGAAATTAGGATCGCGGGGAAATTGTTGAGACCAGCTTCTTTAACACTAGAACTACCAAACCAGTCAATAATTTCTTATTTTAAATTATAAATTTTATCGAGCTACTTTTGTTGAAATGTATGTTTTCTATTTAATTTTCTAAATTATTTTCAACCTTAAAATAAATGCATATCAAACGTCGGTAGTTCTAGTGTTAATTTCTGCTTCGATGAAAGTAATTCGAAACTCGATACCAGTGATGATGACACATTAATCGATTCTTTATTTTCCCTCCTTTGCTTTTCTCACAACCCCATGCTACACACGTACCCCGCACGAATAAATCCAACCGACGAACTCTGTCTCTCTGCCTTTGCTCTTCTAAATCGTCTGTGTTCATTTCTATCCCGTCGTTTTTCCATCCCGTCCCGATTAGTGTAGCACCTACTATGATCACAGGTACGATAACTTGAAGCACGCGACGAATAAAAAGGACCCGAGGAGGCACAAGTACGAGACCAAAGGATTGTCTATCGTTAATCTATTGTTCAGCGCCGCAAGCGGGGACGTGACTGCGATGAGGAGGTAACGATTAATTACCTCTTCTTAATTACAGTAAAGATTCGATAATTGCGAAACGCTTGGGACCGAATTTTCCCGAGCGATCAAGGAGAAATACAAACCACTATAGTGTTTAGAAATTAATTGGGACCGGCGAGGAACATTTAGCGAACAGAAGATTCGATTCTGCAAACCGTTTGTATTTTGCCAACGATGACGAACGTAGAAAGAGACAGTTTGATAAAGAAAAAAGAGGTGAGAGGTCGAGGTGGTCGTAAAAAATTAAATGCCTAATTTTTATCTCTAATTTCTTTGCTATGAAATTTTGATTATCAGATTTGTGACATTTTTCTAATTAAAATAAGACCAAACACGATATAATTCGGACCATATTTACCGTGTTACTTTTTTCTAATTTAACAGAAATAATAATGATACATAATAATTTGTTGCAAGTAAAAATGTTCCGAATTATTAAAAATTTTATAAGACAAAAATGAAAAATAACAAATTTAGGTCTTTATTGCATCTCAAGGGGTATACCCTCCATCGGTGGGGATGAGTTTTCGCAATTATCTAATCTTCACCGTATATCGAATGATCGGCGAGAAGAGAAAGGGAAAACATAAATGGCTTAAAAATAATTTCAGACATCGATTGAGCGGAATGGACATGACATTGTCAGACTACGATGGCAGGACAGCTTTGCATTTGGCAGCCAGCGAAGGACACCTGGACTGTGTCGAGTTTCTACTCGAACAGTGCGGGGTGCCAGACGAACCCAAGGACAGGTAAATGTCATCCGATTCTCTTTTACCCAGTCAATCGACCTGATTTTTTATTCGTACTTTCTCTTTGAGCACCTCATCTCGAAGAAGGTTTTTTATAGTCACAATGAAAATATTGCAGATGGGGAAAACGACCGATCGACGAAGCAGAATCTTTCGGACACATGCAAGTGGTCGAGTACCTGAACAACTATGCGCTGGCTCGGAAAATGGAAACGGAGAACGAAGAGAACGAAGTTAAGGAAGAAAATACGGAATCGCGGGAAGTTGTGGAAACAGCGGGTCGTACTCCTCTACCTTAAAGAAATCTTTAGATAGGATAATTTTCTTCGTGAAATTACGGACTCAAAATGATACCTGATTCAGACGGTCCTGCATGAACTGCACAAGTTACTTTATAGCGAGGGCCATAAAGGGCCCGCAAGAAGGTCCTGTACTGTATACCAGGTGGTATACAGAGCTCTGGACAGCCGAAAAATAATTTAATATTAATATTTTTTGAATGACTGAGGCCTTCCAGGCTGCCAGGAACATATTTCTTTTCAAGATATGAAATAGATATTTTTCACTGACTAAAGCCATTCAGGCTTTTTTTTATTAGTACTTTTTCGCTGACTAACCTAACCTAACCCAACCTTTTTCTATCTAATCGAATCTAAAAGGAAGCTCCCGCTGATGTGTTGAAGAAGGAAGAATACGTTTTGAGTAAAAAGAACGTTTAATCGTAGACAGCCCTTTTGGGCTATGGAATGGTATTCGGGGTTTTAGCCCTTATTTAAATCGTACTGGTTAAAGGGGAAGAGGTGCCGTGACGTCTCCGTGAATCCTTCTAAAGTCAACTGACTTTTGCACAGCCATACTGTCGCTATGACTCGTATTAGAGTTTTTCATTTCGAAAATAGTATGATTCACGGAAACGCGTGTCATCTGACAGATTATCGAACGGGTTAAAGTTTGTACCGTGTAATCCGCGCAGGAGGAGCCTAGCTGGCTTCGTGCGGGCCCTTTATGGCCCTATAAAGTAATTTGTGCAGTTCGAGGCCCACCATTTAGACGAAAGGAACTCGATATTGCAGTTGAATTATTTTCTTACGATTTCATTTATTTTTACGATTTAGTAGTTAAGTGGCAGTCTAGGACTCGCTGTAACCCATGATAGACGATAACTTCGTTGAATTTCTTGAACGGATCTCAGGGATGCGATTTTTTTTCTTCGTTTTATAGATTATGTGGTCGTTTTCAGTTTCTTATTTGCCTTCTGAAAAACGACGGATTGGGGTTACAGGGTTCTAGCGAGTAATATACTTTACAGTATTATTTGCGTGATTTAATTTGTACCTCGTACATTAAGTAGAATTTTTAATTCGTCGAAATGTATTAAAATTTTTCAACCGTGGACAGCGTTCTTATTCACTTATGTGATATATTCGTTCCTATTTATCTTGTATCGGTGTAAAGTGAAAATAGAAGAGAAATTTTTCACTTGATTTACCGCAAAATTTTCTTCTAAGTGGATATTAATAATTGAACAGGAATCTCGAACGATCAAACGTTATCTATACCTTACGTAACGTTGATCCGTTTGCGAATTGTGTTCGTGACTCGTTGTGTTTTGCGACCTTGTTCCATTTAGACATAATCTCGTTCGAAAGCATATTCGTGTGAACAGGAATTGTGAATCTTTCGATCCGAAATGATCTCGCGAAACGAATGGAAAATCATCGAGAAAGAGCAACCTTATTCCGTACAAAATATTCCTCCGTGAATGCTTGGCCGATAGGATAAGTTTATCGAGAAAAGTTACAAATGTATAGTTCGTGTCTCTTACCTGATTCTTAGCCACCTATTGCAACATTAACGAGTTCAGCGAAAGTCAATTAATTATTAAAAATTCACGATCCCTTGCCTTATAATATTGTAAACTTTGTTCACTTTCAAAAATTATAAGGCAATGGATCGAACGTTAAATTTGCAATGGGTGGTGTGTTACTATTATATAATAATACAGATGCATAATAAAATATTTTGCAAACGTTCAAAGACAATAATACGTTTACTATATGTGTATACGTGAATTCATCGATTCTTCGACCGATTTAAGTTCAGGTATCTAACAGGACAATAATTTTTCATTAATAGAACTGTTGCTACATGAAATCATTTTCATTCCGTATTTCCTGTCTCAAAGCATAAGAACATGCAATAGTGGAACGAAATGATAGGTTTATTAAATTCTAAGTTAATTAACGTAAGAGTTACTTCGAAGAAGAATCGCTGCAAATATTAATTGTATACATCTCCATCCATGTACCTAAGTTTCATGTGAAATAAATATTTAAAGTACATTGAATTCCGGACGATATAACGTGATTGAGAGAGAAAGACAGCTGGGGAAATAACGGAAGACTTATTTTTGAAGCATCGTCTACGAATTCGAATATGAACACGGTACAAGGCGCGTATGCTAATTAGTTAACAGGTTCCACCTCCGTGTTTTCGTTGGAGTGAAAAAAAAGATAAAGATACATCGTGTCACGTAAGCGTGGCATTGGGTTTTCCTCGTCATAGAATTTCGAATCGCGTTGACGAGGAGACTCGTTCCGAAAGTGAGTCATCAAGGAGAACCGAGTCAATGAAAGGCTACGAGGAGATTCCGTTTCGTAACACCGCGAGTTCCGTATCGCTCGCGAGTTCTCCTTCGGAAATCCAGGCGTTTGACCCAGGGATCACGAATCGATCATGAGTTTTTCGAATGAGCTGACTTCGTCAAATTCGCTCGGCAATTCTTCGTAGTTTTATCAAAATTCTAGAGAAATACTTTCAGCTGATTCGAATAATATTTTCCCAGCTTAATTCAATCTTTTCTCGATGAATTTGTAGTTACTCCTCCTCCGATTTTGATGATTTTTAAATATGTTGTAAAATTCGTCATTTTAAGCAACTTTTTTCCTCTAAGCTAAAAACTATGAGTACTATTACATTAAATTTCGCCTGCACGTATGTGCGTCTCGCTTCTCTAGTGTTTCTGTTGTCGTCGGAGTCACTCGAAAACGAACTTAGTTTCTTGTTTTTAAGTCAGTTTATTCTTATAACAATACAATCTTAGACAATACCTATATGCAAGTCTAAAGTTACGAGGAGAACTGACTGGTGTCTCCTTTTAACGCCCTTTTTATAGGACGAATTTCCTCGGTAAAAGGATGGAGGTGGAGATGGTGGTCCAGTCGTGAGAAAAAGGAAATGGGACGTTGTGAAGATTTTCTTAATGAGGGCCTGATGACGGAAACATAAATATCGAAAGGGCCTGGTAGGGGAAATAGGGAAAAAGATCTTGATAGCTAAGGATTTGGGAAAGAAAGGCCTGGAGATATAAATATCGAACAAGGGCCTTGTAGGGGAGATTGGGAAAAAGGTCCTAATAGTTTAAGATTTGGGAAAGAAAGGTCCGGATACATAAATATCGAAGAAAGCTTCTACAAGATGGACGGACTGGACACTTTGGAATGGTCGGTTGGTGCAGGTGTCGATGAGGATGGGTCGACACTGTCAACAGCACTACATGACCCGACTACCATTCATATAACAGGTGAGCTTAAAATTAAATTTAACTAATTTCAATAATTTTGACACTGGACTTGTGAAGAATATTGATATAGCCTAACCTAACCTAATCTGGACATGTAAGTAACAGAAAACATTATATACCACATTGGTTAAAACTAATGTTGGCGGTATTTTATTTCTGTTACTTATACGTGTAAGTTAGGTTAGGTTAGGTTAGGCTAACCTAATCTGGACATGTAAGTAACAGAAAACACTATATACTACATTGGTTAAAACTAATGTTGGCGGTATTTTATTTCTCTGTTACTTATACGTGTAAGTTAGGTTAGGTTAGGTTAGGCTAACCTAATCTGGACATGTAAGTAACAGAAAACATTATATACCACATTGGTTAATACTAATGTTGGCGGTATTTTATTTCTGTTACTTATACGTGTAGGTTAGGTTAGGTTAGGTTAGATTAATATTAATAGATCGCCGGCCACGAGATTCAAATATTATAATTTGATTTTTCAGCTCTCCCGTTGTGTGATTAGGAGCCGGGCCACACGCTGGTGCTTACAGAAACCAGAAATGGCCACGGGCGCATACATATAGGCAGAATTCTCTGTAGTAGTAACAATATCTCGCAAATCAATCAAGTCCGACATATAGCTTAGAGGAAAAAAGTTACTTAAAATATCGAATTTTACAACATATTTAAAAATCATCAAAATCGGAGGGGGAGTAGCTCAGCTACAAGTTCACCCAATCTTTTATTCTTTAATTCAATTATAAATTATTCTATTATATTTTATTTATGATATTCGAAAAATTGTTAGGAACTGTATTCCTAGAATAAGAGGAAACAGTCGTTGAACCAGACCTTGAAGACACAAGTTTTCAGACAGTCCCACAAATTACAGAATCCATCGTTGGAAAAAATTGATGAATAATTCATAGATAAAAACTAGCTTCGATAACAAGTGATTTTCGTGAAGATGTCTAAGGTTCTAAATAGTAACGGCGACGTTCCGCGAAAGGATTCTTAATTCCTACGTACGTATTGTTGCCTTTAAAATCACTGCTTACGTCAATGGTATTTTGGATTCTCAAAAGCCGAGAAACCGTCATCTTAATATACGTTTATCTTCAAATCACGAAGTGACTATTCTGTTATTAAAGAAATTCCCATATCCGAGCCTCTCGTGTCTCTCGATTAACACTAAACCTACTGACCGTTTTTCAAATAAACGTTATATTTTTTCCAATTGATTATAAATAATACAGAATTTAGCAGGGGCAATAACACACAAAATAATTGTCGTGTATTAATTTGAAAACATTTATTTTTAAAATCTCAAACGCGGTCATTTGACCGCTCTAGTAGATTTAGTGTTAATCTAATTAAGATAACATAATCAGTGTTTTTCAAACAAAGGTTGAACACTTCCCGGTTTTTTCCTTCTTCGATTTCTCGCGAACGACTCCTTGACCCAATATCGAAGATTCACCGAAATCATTCAAGATCATCGTAGAAATGATAATATCGACGACTCTGTTCCCGTTCGATCCATCGTATCGCTACGTGATTTTCAATCGAGATGCGTTCATCGGATTTTCCCCGCCGTAAATGGCACCTCGGCCTTTATTTTGCTGTCTATTTGAGATTCCAATCAAAAGAATAATTTAATTACGAGAATGTGAAATATTATTCGTTCGATATACACGTATTATTCTATTTTATTTAAATAACTCTGTTATCGACACCGAGACCTTTGTATTGCTTTTATCAGAATTTTTCTCAATATGCTAATACGATTACATAAACGTTCGTTTACACGCTGATCGATAACCATGAAAATTCCAACTATCTAATATCCATTAGAACAATGATAAATAAACAAGAAAATTTCAGTCAATGTTAATGAATTTCTAGGAACTGTTATTCGATGCAATCAATTCTTCTATAAAACCATGAAAATTGATCCTTCTTTTAATAAGTGAATATTCATTAGATCCATGTAAAGAGACACGTATGTCCTTGTTTCTTTTATATTTAATTTTCCTCAGCATTTCCACGATTACGTTGTCCCACGCGATTCATATTACTCATCGTTATTAACATCCGTATTGATTAATTGACGCGAATCGTATTAATTGCAATTTATCGAACAGCGTTTTTGATCTTTCGCCAAATCTACCGTTATGTAACATCGAAGATTCTCTATTTATTTGTTTTTTGACTATATTTTTTGGGGACGACATTCCTTTCTCAAAATTAACCAGCTAGCATCCTGTTTCAAGCCATTTTTGATTCTTCTTCATTGAACATAAATTTGCTTTGATCTTTAGCGAAACTGAAGAATAATGAAAGGTTAATAGTAATCATCGTTGTTAAATTTTAAAATAGAAGATAGTAAACTCTGCTTAGACTTCAAGAGAAAAAAAGTTTGAAATATTCTGTACTTAGAGGACAGTAAACACTGCTTAGGCTACAAATGCAAAAACTTCGAAATATATTGTTAGGATGTTAGAACATTCCAGATAATAGAAATTCAATTGTTATTAATTACCGTTAGAACATTCCAGGTAATAGAGATTCTACTGTTATTAATTACCTTTGTTATCCTATCCATAACGCGCAGGCTGTGTCACGACGAAAATATCCCTGAAACAAAAATAAAATAATTAAGATAAGGGAATCGATGATGGGATTAGATAAAAACTTCAGCCCTGTGGTTTTCCAAAATTTCAATTAAAAATACGAGTCGTTAACCGACAGGGATATCCCGGGAAATATACGAAACGTTTCTTCGAAGCAATTACTGTCCTTGACAATGTCGGTTTCTCTCTAGCCAGTAAAAGTACTGTCCTTCCTCTACCAAATTTCCATATATCACATTGGTATCATGTTCCAATTAATTTTGAATGCGTTTGGAAATTTTATCAATCCTACTGAAATCATTCTCTATAAAATTATGAATTTTGCTTGGAACGGATAGAAACGAAAGGACAAAGGAGGGGAAGAACGATGGGTAAACGGGTAATTATTGTCGGACGTAAAATCCACCGGTGTCCCCTTCCTATATAAAGTTGTTGTCTCGTTCAAGAGCTTCAGTCGTTCTTGACTCTTCGAACGTGACGATTATCGACTTGTAACGGCTTCGCCGAACGCAATAAGGAATTAAAAAAGACAATAAAATTACAGTTCGTGTGTGTAGAAAAAAAAATAGCGAAGGAGTTTAAAAAACATGAGGTTGCTGAAGTGTTTCGTGCCGATTGTGCTGGTGTTGCTCGTTGAAAATTCTTCCGCGTCCGGTGAGTTTTCGTTGGACACTTCCGGTCGGAAAATGAAATTCGTCATACAATTATTTCGGATGTAATTATTTCAGGAGGATTACTTGGTCTGTTGAATCATGTGAAGAAGGAACATCCGGCAGTGTTTGGCGGTGGATCAGCCGTTGCCGATGCCAAAGCTTCTTCCCAAGCTTTTGGAGGAAACTCGGCCAATGCTGCCGCTTCCGCTGACGCTAAAGCGTATTCGCAAGGATCTGGAATAGCCACGGCCAATGCTGACGCGTCTGCCACAGCCGGTGCTTCAGGTATTCGAAAATTTCTAAATTTGGAAAAGTAGAAAATTGAAGGCTTGGAAAATTGGGAAATTAAACGCTGAGAAATTGGAAAATTAGAAAAAATTCAAGCCTTGGAAAATTGGGAAACCAAACGCTGAGGAATTGGGAAATTAGAAAAAATTCAAGCTTTGGAAAATTGGGAAATCAAACGCTGAGAAATTGGGAAATTAGAAAAATTCAAGCCTTGGAAAATTGGGAAATCAAACGCTGAGAAATTGGGAAATTAGAAAAAATTCAAGCCTTGGAAAATTGGGAAATCAAACGCTGAGAAATTGGGAAATTAGAAAAAATTTGAACTTTGAGAAATTGGGGAATCAAACGTTAAGAAATTGGGAAATTTAATTAATTAATTAATTATTTCTGCAGGTTTGTTAGGTCACCTAACTCACATTGGAGACCAGATTGGAGGACACGTGAAACAGATCCTTGGTATTCCGCAACAAGGTTCAAGTGCTCAAGCGAACAGTAACACGTTCACTTCCGACAGAGATCTGAATTTGGGACCGATAGGAATTAAAAGCCATCAGTCCTTCAGTACAGCAAATGCAAAGGCAACTGGTAATGGATTAGCCTCTGCTGGTGCTACAGCGAATTCTCAAGCTTCTGGAGGAGCCTCGGCCAAAGCTGATGCCTCTGCCATAGCTGGTGCCCAAGGTACTATAATTAAAAATTTCTAAATTAGAAAATTAAGGAAAATTAAGCTTCGAGAAATTGGAAAATCGGAAAACTTGCGAATAACAAAATGACAAAGTCCTCTCAAACTCCGTAATAACCCTTCAGTGTTTGTTTTTCAATATAGGTTACGCTGGTTCTCCAGGTCCAAATTATAATTCTAACACCAACAACTATGGTGGCGGGTACGATAGCTACCCATCAAACGCTCAACAGTACGGTAGTTATGGTGGTTCTCAGTCGGGTGCAAACGCGGCTGCAAACGCGGCTGCAAATGCTAACGCGTACGCCGGTGCAGCTAGCAATGCGAATACCAATTCAAACGTGAATCTAGATATCTATCCAAGCGGAGGTGCGAAAACTAACACGAATTCAAACGGTAACGGTTTACCAGCCGGTTATTACCATGGAAACGAGGGAGCCGATGCAAACGCCATAGCTGGAGCCAACAGTGTTTCTCTGGGACAACCTACTTTAACCGTGTCTCCAGCTGGAGGATACGATTATGAGATCGAAAAGTTTCCTCCTGCGTATCATCCTCATCGTCGTCCTCACCATCAGCCTCAACCTCACTATCAGCCTCATCCTCAGCATCAGCCATCGGTGATCGTTCGTCCATACCAACCACCTGCACGCAACGATGAGACAGTGATACCAATAGTAATCGTAGATGGTCCTCCACATGGCAGACCAATGCCTCATTATGGCCCAAGACCAGTACCTCACTATGGCCCAAGACCAGAACCTCACTATGGTCCAAGACCACAGTACGGTCCGAAACCTAAGCCAGAACCAATTGAGATCATCGTAATAGAAGAGCCGGAATCGCCGAGGCGAGGCCAAGGTGAGCCACTGGACGCTGCTGACCCTTTCATTTACCTGCACCATAATTAATTAGCACTCATTCGTTTGCACCTTAACTGAGAATGATCGATGCACTCTGTTGACGCACTTGATGGAGGTTAACTCTTTTTCAGACACTTGGCACTTATTTTGATTAACATTTAACACGGAGAATTGAAATCTTGAAGAACAATGATATAATTGAGAAATATTTTACCTGTTAAGTCTGTCATCGTCACTGAACAATTTCTTGATTTCGTTAATTTAATTAATTATGAATTTTGTTTATTCATCAGGATTTGGAAATGGCAACGCCAATGCAAACGCCAACGCCATGGCTATTGCCAATGCTAACGCTGCTACCAATGGAAACTACCCAGCTCCATCAAGCTATCAACAACCACACTACCAACAACCATCAGGTACTCCATCGGGATCCATTGGGGCTAACAATCCCTTCCTGAGCAGTTCTGGGGCGAATACCAATGGAGGCGCGTATCCAGGTCAAGGACAAGGTACAGGACACTACCAAACTGGTCCATCCGCTCCCATAGGCGCAAACAATCCATTCCTAAGTGGTTCTGGAAATGGTAACGCTGGTGCAAATGCTGGTGCAAATGCTGGTGCAATTGCAAATGCTGGTGCAATTGCAAATGCTGGTGCAATTGCAAACGCTGGTGCCACGGGTGGTTCTCAAGCACCAATTGGTGCAAACAACCCCTTCCTCAGTGGTGCACTTCCAAGTGGAGGAGATTATGGATCCAACGCAGGTTCTGGAGCTAACGCAGGTGCCAATGCTGGCGCAACTGGAGGAAGCCAGTATACCATGAAGAACATCCCTACCACGTATCCTGGTGCAGGAAACTATGGTGCACCTTCCTCAGGAGTGGCAGGTTCTGGAGCTAACGCAGGTGCCAATGCTGGAAGCCAGAATACCATGAAGAACATCCCTACCACATATCCTGGTGCAGGAAACTATGGTGTACCTTCTTCAGGAATGGCAGGTTCTGGAGCTAATGCAGGTGCCAATGCTGGAGCGATTACAGGAAGCCAGAATATCATCAAGGGCGTTCCTACCATGTATCCTAGTGGAGGAAACTATGGTGCACCTTCTTTAGGAGCTGCAGGTTCAGGAGCTAACGCAGGTGCCAATGCTGGAGCGATTACAGGAAGCCAGAATATCATCAAGGGCGTTCCTACCATGTACCCTAGTGGAGGAAACTATGGTGCACCTTCTTCAGGAGCTGCAGGTTCAGGAGCTGTCGCAAACGCTGGTGCGAACGCGGGTGCCAATGCTGCGGGATCAGGTGGATACAACCAACCAATTAAAACAGCTCCATTAACGGTTCCAGCGTCTCCTGAAGGTTCTTACTACAATGGAGCAAGTGGTGCTAATGGACAATCTGGCTCCAATAGCGTATTCGGAAACTCTGGTGCTAATTCTGGTACTGGTGGCTATGGAGCCCCAACGTACGGAACCTCTGGACCTGCTTATGGTAGTGGATCTTCTGGAGCAAACGCTGGTAGCAAGGCTGGTGCTCTAGCCAATGCTGGAAGCAGTGGATCTGGATTTGGAGGAGCTGGAAGTACTGGATTTTCTGGAACAGGAGGATATGGACAAGGTGGAGCTAATGTTGGAGGCAGTGGATCAGCATTAGGAGGAGCTGGAAGTACTGGATTTTCTGGAGCTGGAGGTTTTGGACAAGGTGGAGCTAATGCTGGAGCTAACAGCAAAGTCAATGCTGGAGGCAGTGGATCAGGATTTGGAGGAGCTGGAAGTACTGGATTTTCTGGCACAGGAGGATATGGACAAGGTGGAGCTAATGCTGGAGGCAGCGGATCAGGATTTGGAGGAGCTGGAAGTACTGGATTTTCTGGAGCTGGAGGATATGGACAAGGTGGAGCTAATGCTGGAGCTAACAGCAAAGTCAATGCTGGAGGCAGTGGATCAGCATTAGGAGGAGCTGGAAGTACTGGATTTTCTGGAGCAGGAGAATATGGACAAGGTGGAGCTAATGTTGGAAGCAGTGGATCAGCATTAGGAGGTGCTGGAAGTACTGGATTTTCTGGAGCAGGAGGATACGGACAAGGTGGAGCTAATGCTGGAGCAAACAGCAACGCCAATGCTGGAAACAGTGGATCTGGAGTAGGTGGATACAGTGCTCCCATCAAGGGTTTGCCCAGTTACGGATCCACTGGACCAGGCTTCAACACCGGACTTTCTGGAGGTGCTGCTGGAGCGAGCGCGAAAGCTAACGCGGTAGCTAATGCTGGAAGCACTGGATCGGCTGGTAACTTGGGAGGAAACGCTGGTAGCGATGGAAATTCCTATGGTGGTGTTGGATCTTCTGGTTTTAACGGTGGAGCTGGAGCTTCTTCCGTAGCGAGCGCCAAAGCCGATGCCACAGCAACAGCTGGAGGTTATGGACAAGGTAGGTTTCCCATTTTATTTATTCAAATTTTCTGTATGAAAATTACAAAAAATTCTATGGTGTTGTTTCGTAGAGATGAGTGCCAGTGCCAAAGCATCGGCATCGTCCTTCGTCGAGGCAATGCAATCAGGCCTGATCCTAATTAAATGATTCCTCTCCCTTCTTCAGGCTCGTCAGGCGCATCTTCCACCGCGAATTCCAGCTCTTTCTCGAACGGAGGATCTGCTTCGGCAACTAGTTCAGCTAAATCATCGGCCTTCGGAAGCGGAAATGCCTCGGCCAACGCGAAAGCAGTAGCATCGAGCAGCGCGAACGCCGGATCAGGCGGTAGCTCAGCCTCCAGTAACGCAGAAGCTAAAATCGACACGAGGAGTATGCTCGTCTTCAGCCAATAATCGCTCAAACGTCGAAGTATACGAGATTCTTGACGAGATTCTTCAACGATCGACCGAACTGACGCCATGGACGTGCCATTATTCTGTAATATTTACGAATACTCCTTCGAACGTAGTTGTTAAGATTTCTAAGGTAGATTGTAGGGTACGTCACTGATCATGTACTCGAAGACACGATCGACTATTTTGATGCCACATAATTAACGACAAGATCGTAGATACGGTCACATTTATGTATAATGGTGATACGGTGTAATCAAGATTGATGCAGTAAATCAATCGATGTTATGCAATTTTTATCTTTTTCATTGCGATAATCTGTTCAATCGAGTCGATAATTCAAAATTGATTCGTAACATGTGATACTGTTCTTGCCAGAATTCATTCTAAATATCCTTTCCTTCGAATTCAAAAGTATCTTCACAGTCTATTCTTATCGAATAATATTCTAGCTATTTATCGATATTAGTAATTAAATGTTAAATTATCGATAGCTCTCTGGGTTTGATCAAGTGTTTGTACGATTAGGTAACAATTTATTTATTTGTCCATAGTTTCTTCGATCATGACACTGCTGACTAAACGTAAGATGTTACATCGTTTTTCACCGATTCTCCTCGAAGTTGTATTAAAATGCATGTTTTATTTACTATGACGTATTTGAGATTGAGCAAATATTGTAAGGGTCATAGTTGACTGCTACGATATCTTTCGTATTGCAAAGCATTTCGTTTAAATGTAAACTTTCGATGACTCTCAATCACTTAAATTCGAAAATACCGAAAGACTAATGATTGATTTTCCAAATTGGAAATGAATTTTAATAAAAGTTATATTGTACAATACTGCCGTTTCATAAAAAATGAATGGTTAAAAATGCTTGTCCCGTTAATTACTAATGTACCATGACATCTTGTAATTTGTACGTAATTATTGATAATCATTTTTTGCAGAGAGCATTTTGCATCTTAGCGTAATTTCCGTCTATTATCATGCCTTATCATACCACGACGGATATCGTCTTCCACCTCTGCCTTGCTCTCTTATGTAACATAAATATATATTATTGTATTCTCTGTACGAAATAAGAATTTAATAAACACCATGATTTTCTATCGACATCACCGAGACCTCTTTATTGACCTGTACTCGTTTTAAAATCCTTGTAACTGATGCAATTTGATAATTAAAATGAGGATTATTTGGATCATTGGTAATTAAACTACTGCGAATATTTGCTAAAGTAAAAATGTTTAAATCATTGATTAGTAAAATTTCTTTGAAAATAAGACACTCATTTTCCTAGAAGAGCCAATTTTTTACCGAACGGTTTCATTGAAGATATCTTAAGGTAGACTAAATATAAACCCACGAAGGTGCTAATTATAACTAATTACGTTCGAGGAAGTTGTTCATGAAAAATGAAGAACGTTTACTCGTAAATGTTTGTACGCCGTCGTCGAATAGGAATCGTAAAGCAGTGTTATTAGAGTTTCTGTTTTTCTTCCTTTATATCCTGTGTCGTTTGAATATGCAGGTATAATTTGCATCGCATAATCTCTACGCGGAATCCTCGTTGCGCATAACAATAAAAGATGCACTTAATCTAAGAATCTTTAATAACTGAGATTCTATATAATTTTCAAAACGAACGATAAGAAAATACTTCTGAAAAGTAGCAGCAGAAATAGTTTTAAAAAATTTGCTAGCTTATATTGTGGTTTTTATTAAAAATAATTTGGACTGAAAGGACCCTCTTTTTGAAAATATTAATTTGAAGATTCAGAAATAAATAAATGAAAAATAATTTGGATTGAAAGGACCCTCTTTTTGCAAATATTAATTTGAAGATTCAGAAATAAATCAATTAAAAATAATTTGGATTGAAAGGACCCTCTTTTTGCAAATATTAATTTGAAGATTCAGAAATAAATCAATTAAAAATAATTTGGATTGAAAGGACCCTCTTTTTGCAAATATTAATTTGAAGATTCAGAAATAAATGAATTAAAACTAATTTGGATTGAAAGGACCCTCTTTTTGCAAATATTAATTTGAAGATTCAGAAATAAATCAATTTCTAAATTAACACTAGATTGCTGGACAAGTAGATCCATCAAAATAGGTATAGCACATATGGATGTTTGGAACTAAGGAGTGGGGAGAGGAAGGAATTAGTATCTGTATACATTTCATAATTCTATTAAAAACCAACATATGTTTTAAAAAAAATTATTTAAATTTTTCTATTTATATAGGAATCAAATCGTAAATGAGTCAAATTGACTCGCTCTGGCAATCTAGTGTTAATTGAAAATAGATTACGATAAATGGAATATTCGACACTGCATATTTTCAAAAATAAAACAATAATTTGTGAAACCTGTGGACAGCAATCTTTCACTTAAAATTGCAAATAAAAATTTGTAATGAAAATTCGGGAAGGTCTGTGTCATTGATTATTAGGTAAATGAAAAAGTGTTTAGTCATTGAAACCTCATTATCTACGTAAAATTCCATAGTTTTGAGAATATCGCAGTTATAATCAGCAGTGTCATTAGGGGAAACTCCAGGGGTAAGCCCCTTTCTAACGGAGTCCCGTTTTATTGTCTCTAATCACTTTCCTAAAATTCCACGAAGGGTACCGAGGGTCCGAGTAAATTTTTCCCGAAAAATCCCCGGTAATGGGGGAAGGGTACCTTTAAAAGGGAAGCATCGAGGACGAAATGGTGCATTTAGTTCTGTGACATTCAGCAAGAATGAAGTTCCTTCTGTTATTCGTTTTCGTTGCTGTAGTGGTGATGATCGATGCTCGACCATCAAAGAGCAGCGTTCCATCAACAAAAAGTGAGAATTTTAATGGGAATGTGAAATTAATTAAAATTGTTTGATGTGTAATATTCTAACGAAACCGTGTACTTTTCAGAGAACGAAGAAATAAAAGATACTCTGAAAATCAGCAACCAAGTTGAGGGAGAACTTAAAGAACTTGAAAGAAGTAAGAAATATATTCACAGGAGGCAATATCCAGGGTAAGCTTAACAATAATCTGACAAAATGATAAATAAAACAAATAAATAAATCTGTGAAATCTGAAGAAAGTGATAATTTTGTATCATTTGTTATTTTTTAATTTCAGATGGGGGTCGTCTTCTGTAAACGTCGCCGAAGCATCAGCCTCGATTCACTCCAACTCCGGGCATTACCAATATCCCCATCATCGTCGGCCACATTATTCAACATCTCATTCAGAGTCTCACGGTTTCGCTGCCAATGTCAATCTACCGCATAGCAGCATATCAGTTGCACAAAGCGAAGCTCATCAACATCAACAGACATTCGGTTAACGAGATTCCATGCAAAATATGAAGATACTCGAATTGGCACGTTTCAAGGTGTTCAATAAAATAGAATTAATCGACGAAATCAGTTTTTCCGATAATTAATCTAATTTGCGAATGGTACCAATTACTTGTTAAAAATGACTTTCTTTAATGATACGGAGAGATACAAGACCACTATATTAGCCTGTATGATTACTTTAAATCAATAAAATGTATTTAAAATATTCACCTCTCTACTTGTTAAATTATAATTCCTCAAATTCTCCATAAATCATCTAGAAGATACGGAAGTAATACTCCGGAAATTATCTAAACCTTGAACACTCACACTCGAATACTGAATAAAACATGATCCTTCAGAATCATTGCTCATCCGAGTATCCAAACTTTGTTTTTTTTATCTTTGACCATGTAATTCCCCGGAGCGTAATTCCTTAGGCGAATTAGTACTTTCCTCTGGTCCACTTTCGATCGACCCTGGTCAGTAAGGTCGACCACTCTTTAGGAACCAATGACAGATGAGCCTCTGATCGCCGGAAATTTGAGAACTATGGGTGTCTTCCTTGAATTTTATTGGTGAAGGGTGCTCGTATAAAAGCATCCTGCTCCTTCGACTTCCTACAATTTCGTTTCTCGCCGTCGATCTTGTCGTTTCGTTATAACCATGCGTATATTAGAATTTTTATTCCTGTTCTCGCTTAACGCGTTATTCTACGCGTGTCTCGCGAAACCGGCCGAAAAATTATCGAATCCTGGATCTCTGAACCCTGTTCAGCTAATGGAAGTGGTGTCAGTGGATGCTGGTTAGCGAATGATACTTTATTTTCTTTGTTTCGTTCTTTATATGGGAAGAGATCGATGAAACTCGAGATTGGTGACATTTTATAGATCGAAATAGAGAGCAACGATCACCACAGTTTGGACTTCTAGGAGAAGATTACTCGGATTATTCGGAAGAAGAAGAAGAGCGAACTTTCGATGTCCATAGAAAACATAAACACCATAAACACAAACCAGAAGGTTTCCATGGTCACCCTACTGGTCACTACGGAGGGTACGTACCCCTTTCCATTATCTACTCTGTCGACACTACAAGTTTAATCTGTGAAATTTGATTTGTTAAAAATTAGTTACCAACCTCCGGAGCACTATTACCCACCGTCCACTGGGGGTGGAGGATCCTTCGCCACAGCATCCGCAGGATCCATCGACGCCCATGGGAAACCACACGGTGGACAAAGTCACGCGAATGCACAGAGCGCCAGTTTCAGCTTTGGACCATACTCCGCGACGTTCAGCGTTGCTGAAGCCGCTTCCGGTAGCCAAAGATACTGAAATCGAAAGGTAATTGTCGATTAGAATAATTTTTGAAAGAATAGTATAAGATTTAGGAACTGAAAATCATATGAATATGCGAAATTTAATTATTAGCGAGCCTCTCTCCATGGTCCGCCGTCCGGGGCGGAATGAAACTTAATTTATGAGCTGAGTGTGTTGCTCACGCACCCTCCATTTATTTTATTTTGTTTCTTTTCTCATTTAACCGCGGTTTTTTGGAAAATTTTCCGCGAAAATTTCATTCTCAATCATTATAAGAGCCAAGTTTGCTGGGCAAAGCAAGTTTACTCTCACTCATTCTAAAATATAAAAAGAAAATTGTGTATCATCCATCCACTGTCTATCGAGAATAAGTGTTAATTGACTTTGCACGCGCGTGTAGTCGCAACACGCGTGACGCAACTAAACGACAACACGCGAATCAATTCTTCCTGTAATTCCTTCAGGTGCAAATACCTGAACGTACACGAGTATCTATTTACGAGCCACGAATGCTTGTTAACTGCATCCACTCTAATCAGTCTTTCAGCACCTTTCTCTTTCTTTGAAACGCTAACGAGACTCGTCGAGTATCTATTCATTACATTCATGAAATACAATAAATTCTTTTATATCTGTTTTTATCGCAATAATCATCGAATACCAGAACCATGATAACGATCTTCGTAGGACGATAGGAAACGTTCGGGCAAACGTTCGAACACGTGTGCCACGTATTTCATTGGTCGAAAGGATCTCAAGGCTCCTCGGAAGGGTTAACGAACCTGGCCCATTAGAGATTTACATTATTTTACGAGATACTTCTCTCTCGCCATCGGGAAGAGGGGAACGATCGTGTACGAAGCGGGCCGAACATCTGTCCAATGGGCTGGTTAAATCGAGTGCTCTTCGTTTTTCTCTTTGACAAGTTATATCCTCTTTGTTTTGCTGAAATTTTCCAAATGGAAATTTAAGCGGTTCGACCAGGAGCCTTAGTTTCAATTTAAAGAGAGTCCTCAATCCTAATTACAGAATAATTATTAATTCGTTTATTGTTGAATTTTTCTAAAATTAATTACCAATATTAGTCATCATGGCATTTATGGAAAATGCAAAATAGTGGGATTAACGTTCAATTTAAAGAGAGTCCTCAATCCTAATTACAGAATAATTATTAATTCGTTTATTGTTGAATTTTTCTAAAATTAATTACCAATATTAGTCATCATGGCATTTATGGAAAATGCAAAATAGTGGGATTAGTGAAATAGTATAAATATAAGATTAGAAATGTTTCAAGTCTGAAGTTGAAGTCGAGGCGAGTTTAAATGCAGTCAGGGTATGTTGCATGCAACAACAGGGACTTGATGCTTTCACGAGGCCTAATCTAAAATCTGCATTCACCCGTCTGTTGGTATATACCGTGCATGAATAAGTGTACACACTGTGGAATCACTTGTGACCTTTGACCCTTGCACAGTGACCCTTGAAAGGGAGACTCGAAATGATTTACATACTGGAATTTATTAGCTTCTTACAGGATCGTATATCTGTACGATTGATGCAATTCTAACGATTCCTGATGCAATTCTCCACCGTACAATTCTTGTCATTTTCTTTTCAATTATATTGACTTTCAAAGTTCATTTCATTTCTTTTCAATTGAAATTGTTTTTCAAGCATAAGCTTAGAAAAAGTAGACAATTATCATGATTCTTGAACCACTGCCGGACCGTTGCAAAAGGAAGAAGAATGGCTTGAAATTGCTGGTTGTCAAGCAAAAAACCCGTCTCTGGAGGGTAACTACAGGTGATTTCAAAAGTTTCATCGACAAAATTTCAATGGATCATGAATATATAATCAGTTTGTAAAATTTCAATGAGAATCATTTTTGCTCGAACCTCTGATAAAATTTTTAAAATTAAAATAAACTCTTCCTAAATGGAACGCTTTATTGTCCCATGCAGTTTTCCGAATGTGAAATTTATTTCTCCGAAATTGGGTTACAATTCGAGGAGACGAGCTTCCTCGAGGCAGGCTTTTAAAATCGAATGTTCCGCCGGTGTAGGCGCATTTCGGGATGAAAACAGACCGGTCTCGGCAGGATCGAAGAAGCGTAGCAGCGGTCGTTCCTCTCTTCGGCCACTGGCAATATGGCGTCCAAGGGTCCTTTTAAAACGAGTTAATCCGTCCGTCTGGCCGTCTGCCGATCGCCTGAGAACCAAGAAGATTCATTTTCCCTTTGTCCATTCTTTTTCACACGTACCCCAAAAGGATCTCGGCTCAATGGGACAATGCGAGCGGCTCGGGCGTTTACGACGTTCGTTCTTTTTCTTTTTCTTTCTTTTTTTCGCACACCGTGTCCCACACACATTTGAATAATCAACGCGTAGGCAAACGGTGCGGTGTTTGTCGGAGAGAAAAGAAGAAGGGATGTCATTAAAAAGTGACGCGATACCGCAAGATTGTTGTTGTTGCGTCCAACATGGACCAAGCCTGGACAGATGTTCCTTGTTCTCGTTAGCGGTATATCGCGCTTAGCGACACGGGCACAAGTGAAAAGACGCGTCGCGATTACGTCAGACTTCCTTTTCGTCCTTTTAATTTACTCGTCCTCTGGTTCGTTCACCCTTCGGACAATTCGATAACTCGGGTCCTTTGTACTTTCGAGGGTGGAGAATAATTTTCTTTGGAGAGATTTTAGTTTGAAATCAGTCGATTTCATTAATTAATAATAAACAGATTGGGTTTGGCCTGGAATTCCAAATAATGGAAATTGATCTCCTCAATATTTTAATTTTGAGGGTGGAGAATAATTTTCTTTGGGGAGATTTTAGTTTGAAAGCAGTCGATTTAATTATCTAATAATAAACAGATTGGGTTTGGCCTGGAATTCCAAATAATGGAAATTGGTCCCCTCAACATTTTAATTTCGAGGGTAGAGAATAATTTTATTTGAGGAGATTTTAGTTTGAAAGCAGTCGATTTAATTATCTAATAATAAACAGATTAGATTTGGCCTGGAATCCGAAATAATGGAAATTGGTCCCCTCGACATTCTAAAATTCTGTTTTAAATCTTTTGGAAATGCAAGATAAACAGGGGACGTCGTAAACGAGAAATCCTAATTTTATGATCGAAAGGAAATTTCAGAAAGGAAGATCCTAGAATAAACGAGGGTCTAATGGTCACTTAAAATTTCTTATACAAACTGAATTACCCTCCGAAACAATGACCGATGTATACCTGAGCAGGACTGAAAATGAATTCCTATTTTCCGCAGGTCGTAAATCTACCCCTGACCGACTCTAAGAAGTGCCCGATGTAATTCCATCGGTCGAACCTCGGCCATCCGCAGGCCATCCATTGTTTACAAACATTCTACGTCACTAGGTATAAGTAAATAGCCGGAACGGGCGTGGAAGAGAGGAAACCACCCTCGGTCCTCGAGATTTCCTGGGAGAGCCTGTTCTCCTTTGTCCGTGGCTACCACGTCAACCACCAGATGTTCCCGCGAATAAAACCGAAGAAAATATATGTAGGGAGGAACGAGGAGGACCGAACGATGGAGGAAGAACGGAACATAGGGCTCGAGGATTAACAGCACAAAGGGAGAGGAAAAAGGAGGAGGTCCTGTAACAAAACGAACATCGAAAAAATCGGGACGCGAAGAAGGAGCGTTCAATGACCGGGACCAAGAGGGCACACGCGATATCTTCGATCCAGCTGCAATCATCTTCATCCTCCTGATTAATGACCACCCTCTTGTACGATAATATTAGCAAGTTGTACAAAATTTCTGCAATTTAATAAATTAATTCAAAGATTAATATTTTAATTGAAAATTATGGAGATCCTCAATTTAGAAATTAATATTCTTCATTTGTCTCCTTCTAATATCATCTTATCTTCAAGAACACGTAAATAAAAATAATTGATCTCGAATGGAATTTGCAATATTCACTTTTTATTCTCGACATTCAGGTATCTTTAATTTTATTCGACTGCGAAGGGTGGTTAAAGGGGGTTCGTTAAAGGTCCGTCCTTTAGTATCGTTCACCCTCTTGTACGATAATATTAGCAAGTTGTAATTTTTATAGAATCCTCTTGTAGAAAATTTCTGCAATTTAATAAATTAATTCAAAGATTAATATTTTAATTGAAAATTATAGAGATCCTCAATTTAAAAATTAATATTCTTCACTAGTCTCCTTCTAATATCATCTTATCTTTAAGAACACGTAAATAAAAATAATTGATCTCGAATGGAATTTGCAATATTCACTTTTTATTCTCGACATTCAGGTATCTTTAATTTTATTCGACTGCGAAGGGTGGTTAAAGGGGGTTCGTTAAAGGTCCATCCTCTAGTATCGTTCACCCTCTTGTACGATAATATTAGCAAATTGGATTTTTTATAGAATCCTCTTGTAGAAAATTTCTGCAATTTAATAAATTAATTCAAAGATTAATATTTTAATTGAAAATTATAGAGATCCTCAATTTAAAAATTAATATTCTTCATTTGTCTCCTAATATCATCTTATCTTCAAGAACACGTAAATAAAAATAATTGATCTCGAATGGAATTTGCAATATTCACTTTTTATTCTCGACATTCAGGTATCTTTAATTTTATTCGACTGCGAAGGGTGGTTAAAGGGGGTTCGTTAAAGGTCCGTCCTCTAGTATCGTTAAGTATTGTTTAGTCGTGACTGGACACGCAAAGAAGCCTCGTTCTGAGCAATGGACCAGTCCTTCGGGTCCATTTGAACATAAAGTCCAGATCCTGTATAAGAGTGAGAACGAGAAGGGGAAGAAAAAATGAAATAGAAAGTGGTCTGTCCGGTGCAACGATCTACAGTACGTGGACGTGGTCGAGGCGCCTCCTCCTGGACCCTTACCACCGAGACCTGTTCCTGTTCACCACGTCCTATAGCAAAGCTACGATGCTCTCTTCAAGCCTTCCGCGGCATTGTGCTCGCATTTCTCGTGCGGTTGTCGACTCGGAAAGTATCTTCTGGTTAAGTCGTCGGTAAGTCGAACTGTTCACCAACAGCATCTTCGTTCCACCATTTTTCCATTTCTTGGATATCTTTTATAGAAACTCTCGGTATAACACTTATAATCGTGTTTAATTACTTTTCATCGAATTCCTCTTCTTAATACGTTCACTTCCGCGGTGAAAATGGAGTCGGACACCTTGAAGATCTATTTAGTAAGGAAATAAGCATTTCAAATTCAAGCTTTCACTTTTTATCCCGAGACCTAGATCGTTGGTGATCCATGGGAGTGAAGGTGTTAAAGAGGTACTGCTTTGTCCAGTGACGTTTAATATGTCAGCTTGTTGATTGTGAGAAGAGATTCAGTTTTTCTCTTATTGCGGAGGATTCTTCGGGAAATTGAGTAAATGTCAAAGCATCGTTGATGCAAAAATGTCATCGATTTTTTATTGACATACTTTCGAAACGTGTCATAGTCTAGTATTGCAAGTTTAGGAATACTAAATTTCATGTAAAATTATTATTAATTTTTTTATCGTTTGCAGGTTACAAAAATTTCGGCCCTCCTCTTCAAAAGCAAATCAAGACGGAAAATGACCAATTTCCTAGCTCTGTCGGTGATCGCACTGGCATGCGTGATCGTCAACGGTCAGCAAACGTCAGATCAGAAACGTAAGTAAAACTCGTGTCGGACGAAAATGTTTACGCTTAATGAATAATTAATGAGGATCGATCGGGAAGTCGTCGGTGACAAACGGAGTGTCTTCTATCCTCGCTCCGAGGCGGTGTAAATTAACGCCTGTTCATTGTGGTCTCGCGTGCAACCATAATACCGCTGGATGATTCATTTTACACCGTTTCATTGTCCTTATTGTTTTACAGAACGATAAAGTTTCAGCTGTTCTTTCAAGGAATTATGTAAACGAATACGTTCGAGGAGAAACCGAGAAAGAAAATACCTGCGCTGCTTTATCGTTTCACAGTCATTGAATTAAGGACTAAATAATTGATTAATATTTTTGCAGCTGTTTTTGGACAGACATTCGATGAAATCGTAGTGTCATCGGATTTAAACGTTAGGAGAAAGTCCAAGGAAAATCGTCAGGGTAAAACGTTGTTTAACATACCTTCGCTCACCACCGGTCCCCCTGAAAAATCCACTGCAGTCGCGGCGAGGTTCACTGCCAATGATGGCAGTCAAGTCACCTCTGAAAATAGTCAAACAAAACGGGAAATTTCAAATTTAGAAAAAAGGTAAGCACATGATTTATTTTTTGAAATAGAATAGTCAACGAGTAGACGATTATTTATGGAGGGTTATTGCTTTCAGGTATTTCGACATGGACGTCGCAGCATACCTGTTGAAATCTCGGAAACGATGAAAATTCCACCCCGAGGACAACCGCACGATCCTCACACACCCATTCCGACCATACCTTTCGACCCAATTTCGGACCATGGCTCATGTAACAAAAAGGATAATAAAAATTTTCTGTGTCACAGCAATGCTCTTGATATTTCATTTTCACCTATACCCAAATAAAAAGAAAATTATAATGTTAATAGTTAAGAATCAACCCCTTAGGTGTCTCCCAAAAATTTTTATAAAATATTCTAACTAAACTGGAAAATTTTTTAACTTAAGATTCAACCCAGATCCAGTTAATTGCAAATTAATTCCGGAATGTAGATCGAGGTACAAAGCGAAAGGTGCTTCGAGTCGTGGCAAAAGATGGCGCGAGCGTTCTTGTTTGAAATTTCGAATAATCCGAGGCTCGTTACGAATGCACCCTTACTGCGTTCGTCACGATTCCACGATGCGCTGGCGGCGAATTGTCAGGCATTCCGTGTCCGCGAGCGAGCTGAAAAAATCGGTTGCGCTGAAATATGGGAGAGCGTGCTCAAAAGGCAGCCGCCATCGCGATCTTCATGCGATGATGCACCGCGCAGATCTACCGCGCCGCGAATCACGTGACTCGGCCGCTGGCACGTGACACGCACGTCCAAAATCCTCGTGGGACTCCCTTCTCCGTACCGTGTAGCCCCCTTTTCCTTTCTTTTTTTCTCTTCGCGTTTTCGAGCGAAACCGTCGAATATTTCACTCGCTCCCACGATTCCTCCTCTCGACCTTTAACCCTTCCGCCCTGTTACTGCAATCGGATTCTTCGGGGGTTTAAAACGCATCTATGTTGGATTTAAAGTTGGCTCATTTAAAGGATAATCATTTTGAATTAAAATTAAAATTACTCTTCCTAAATTAAAATTAAAATTATTCTTCCTAAATTAAAATTAAAATTACTCTTCCTACATTAAAATTAAAATTATTCTTCCCAAATTAAAATTAAAATTACTCTTCCTGAATGAAAATAAAAATTATTCTTCCTACACTAAAATTAAAATTATTCTTCCTAAATTAAAATTAAAATTATTCTTCTTAAATTAAAATTAAAATTACTCTTCCTGAATGAAAATAAAAATTATTCTTTCAAAATTAAAATTAAAATTTCTCTTCCTGAATTAAAATTAAAATTACACGTCCTGAATTAAAATAAAAATTATTCTTTCAAAATTAAAATTAAAATTTCTCTTCTTGAATTAAAATTACAATTATTCTTCCTAAATTAAAATTAAAATTACTCGTCCTGAATTAAAATAAAAATTATTCTTCCTACACTAAGATTAAAATTATTCTTCCTAAATTAAAATTAAAATTACACGTCCTGAATTAAAATTACTCTTCCTAAATTAAAATTAAAATTACTCTTCCTACATTAAAATTAAAATTATTCTTCCCAAATTAAAATTAAAATTACTCTTCCTGAATGAAAATAAAAATTATTCTTCCTACACTAAAATTAAAATTATTCTTCCTAAATTCAAATTAAAATCGCTCTTCCTAAAGATTTTAAATGGTACAAAATTACATTCGTAAAATGAAATTTCTAGAACGACTGGGTTGTCCGCGAGCCCCGTAGGCGCCGGTCAGACGATCATGTGAACTTGCGATCGTAAATCAACGTCCCCGAGGATATTGATAACACTGTAACAATGTCAAATCAAAAGCACGATGAACACTTAGTTGCATCAGCGTTCGCTTACCAGTCCGTCCACGGATCCACCATAAAATATATAGTGCTAGCTGTGCATGAAACGCGGAATACGAGATTCCTCCCTTGAATGAATAAAATCTCTTGTTCGACGTGATCGTTCTGGTTGTTCCAACGAATTAGCAATCACGGCCAACGGCTTAGACGTAAATCAAAATCTTCAGGGACTTCCTTTCTAAACGATCTCCCGAATCACGATCCGGAAATGTGATCACGTACCGACGAATAAGGATACCCAGCTCGATTCCGATCGATTTTCAATAGGCTGACGCAAGACGAGCAGCTGCGTCTACGGGCAGATCTCGTTTCGCAATCGGGATGCAGAATTCGTAGCCTCCCGGCCGTTTATGTCGGCCGACTATACACCTGCGACTATTTTATGTCTTCCACGGAAAGCCAACACTGTAAATTCCAATCAGCTTGTTTCGCTAAATCGGTCCTCTGACTGCTGATCAGATAGTTGGAATAGAAAAGGCATTAAGGAGATGAGGGTGGTTTTATCTATTCTTGTGAAATCGATTCTTAGATGCTTATATAATAATAAAAGACACCAAGAAAATGGGTTGAAATCGATTGAAGATAACGTAGATTGTTATTATTATTCTTGTTGAACACGCTGGGCACTTAGTCCTCAAAAAACCATTGTACCCAATTGCGATAGGGGTATATATCGGTAATAATCGATATTTTTAATTAGCGAGAATTTAATTTGTCTTCGATTCAAGATATCTTAAAATTGAAAATTCTATTTATAAGCAATGACAAATAATTTTAATAGGAAAGTTACCGGTATCCTTCCTATTCTTAGAAGCGGGTATATATCGGTAATAATCGATATTTTTAATTAGCGAGAATTTAATTTGTCTTCGATTCAAGATATCTTAAAATTGAAAATTCTACTTATAAGCAATGAAAAATGATTTTAATAGGAAAATTGTTTACCGGTATCCTTCCTATTCTTAGAAGCGGGTATATATCGGTAATAATCGATATTTTTAATTAGCGAGAATTTAATTTGTCTTCGATTCAAGATATCTTAAAATTGAAAATTCTATTTTATAAGCAATGACAAATAATTTTAATAGGAAAGTTACCGGTATCCTTCCTATTCTTAGAAGCGGGTATATATCGGTAATAATCGATATTTTTAATTAGCGAGAATTTAATTTGTCTTCGATTCAAGATATCTTAAAATTGAAAATTCTATTTATAAGCAATGAAAAATGATTTTAATAGCAAAGTTACCGGTATCCTTCCTATTCTTAGAAGCGGGTATATATCGGTAATAATCGATATTTTTAATTAGCGAGAATTTAATTTGTCTTCGATTCAAGATATCTTAAAATTGAAAATTCTACTTATAAGCAATGAAAAATGATTTTAATAGGAAAGTTGTTTACCGGTATCCTTCCTATTCTTAGAAGCAAAGGAATAGCGAGCACTGCTTATTGTTAATTCAACAGAGCAAGCTCATCCACGCCGTTGAACAGGATACGCGTCTAGCAGGATACGCGTTACAGCTAGTATACGATACAAAACACCTGTCTCCTCCGTTTTATCTTGGAAATTTGCAAGATGAACGCAATCCATGGGCGAGATGTAACGCGGTCTTTCAACCCATCCACCTGGTCTTACCTGTTTGCTCTTCGTGATTCGTGTTCAAATAGGAATTGCTACAACACGTGTTTCAGGATCTATCGGGAGTCATCGTCCTTAAACGGGAAAATGATTCGACAAAAGAAAATAATGAAAAAAAAAAAAAGAAAAGAAAAGAAAAAGAACGAATACGTATACCGGAAATCACCAATGTGTACACGTCAAATCGGTGACGAACAACGTGTTCGTGTGGAAAATATTTCCGTCGCGTGGCGTTTTTTACGCGAGATGAAAATTTTTACAGAAATACTGCATCCGTTCGGCGGCCGTGAGATGTAAAATTATTTGCACGGTCAGAATCATTCTGAGAAACGATCTTGAATTAAACATACACACTAACCAACCGCAGTGATTTCTATTGAATCGTAGATCATCCGGGCAGTGGATTAGAAAATCAAAAAAATTTAAGTACCATACGTGCCTTTGCTAGTAATCCTCTAATTTCTTCCCGGAAACTCGATGCCAGCTTGGGTGCGCCCATTTCCTGCGAACAAACATTAAAATTGATCATTTACATTATTTAATAAAAAAAAAAATCATCCCCAAGATTTAATGAATTTTGAAACACAATTAAAATTAAGAAAGGAATCTTTAAGAAGATAGTAGACGTGGAAATGAATTTTTTTAATCAACGTTCGTGTAGACTGGAAGGTACACATCAGGGTTGAAAATGAGGTTGGATTGCAGTTTTCCGGGTAATTGATCTCGACTATTTTATCGGATAAATCAAGGTCGGAGAACGAGGTCGATATCACGTGGCGTTACAAAGTTATGGCCATTTTAAAAAATCACAATTATTCCAAAATTTTCCGATAATTTCGAATCCAAAAAATAACCTAACCCAACCCAACTTATCAGCTAGAAAAGCTAGTCTTTAACTTAGCTTAGCTTAGTTCTCCTTAGCTAGAAAAGCTAGTCTTTAACTTAGCTTAGCTTAGCTTAAAATGGCCATAACTTGGTAACGCCACGTGATATCGATCTCGGGACGCTTCCTATCGCCTTCTCCGACCTTGATTTATCCGATAAAACAGTCGAGATCAATTACCCGGGAAACTGCAATCTAACCGAAAATGATAATGTCGAACATGTGTCTCGCGATGTCGATGACGAAGAGGATCGAACGTAGCGCAGAAACGATACGATTGTCTCACGTTTCGACAGTTGCCGCACGTGAGCAGACGGACGTGTCCGATTCAGTATGCCACTGCGCAGCACGTGTAACTCGACATGGTCTTCATCTTGATTCAATGCGTGGGGCTGTCCACGAAAACAGGAGCCACCTTACCTGCTGAGAACCGAGCGATCGTCTGGCTATGCTCGTTTCGCGACAAATAAGCGAACGATCAGCTGCATACCTGATTTATTTCACCGATTCGACAAATTAGATGTCGATCGAATTCGTCTTCGATCGAACAAAAATTCCAGATTTCAAGAAATCGTTTCTTCTTCCTTTGGGTTGGTTAAAGGGGAGTTTGATATTCAGTTTTCATCATCTTCTTGAACGGACGGCTTCATACAAATGCCATCCAGGCATCTTTTATGCATTATTCGTGTTCAAGAACGGGTTAGCATTTTGCACAAGATTAGGTATGTGAACAGAGTTTTCGGGAGAGTTTGTATGGATTAGTGTATTTCTTTCCGTTCTGCCTCTTTAACATTTTTCGCTCGAACCTGATGCATCCTTGCACTCGTTTCTTTCCTTTTTCTTTTTGCACTGCGAGATGACAGAGCGCATAGCTATGCAGTTAAGTGATTCGAGAACAATGAACTTTTCTTGAATTTTTCAGAGGACATTTGGTATTTTAATTAAAATTTAGAATGGCACCGATTTTACCATTCTAATAATAAATGTCACTCCCGATCGATTTTAATATTTCCAAGCTTCCTGTCGTAGCCTTTTTCCGCTTCGTCATCCTTGATACCGATAACCGAATATTCATATCGCAGACTTACGTAGGACCATCCGCAGTTCATTACTATTCTGACCCAAATCGAGGCCCCTAATGAGTTGTTAATTAACCGAACGAAACGGTACCGTCCGGTTCCGCTCGAGGATCCTGTCGCAGAGGTTAAACGTTTAGAATTACTACAAGCTTAATCGCTATGAAATAATTCCGCAATCAGACGAGGAAATTAGGTCTTTAATGATTTTTTGGTTAGATTGCAGTTTCCCGGGTAATTGATCTTAACTATTTTATCGGATAAATCAAGGTCGGAGAAGACGATATCACGTGGCCTTACAAAGTTATGGCCATTTTAAGCTAAGCTAAGCTAAGGAGAGGAGAACTAAGCTAAGCTAATTCAAAGGCTAGCTATTCTAGCTGATAAGTTGGGTTGAGTTATTTTTCGGATTCAAAATTATCGGAAAATTTTTGAAAAATTGTAATTTTTTAAAATGGCCATAACTTTGTAACGCCACGTGATATCGACCTCGTTCTCCGACCTTGATTTATCCGATAAAATAGTCGAGATCGATTACCCGGGAAACTGCAATCCAACCGATTTTTTGAGAAATGGAACCTATGCTTTCTAGGCTCGAAATTCAGACGCAGTTGTGACGATGGTGGAAAATGACGGAAAACAATGGAAAACGGCCAAACAAAGGGATTCCTGAAGACGGATGGTTCGAATGACTGACGCAGAAACGATCGGACGAACGTTGAATTCCATTATTATGGGACTTGCATCATCGGTTTACATGCGGTGATCTTTGCAACCACGCGATTGACGAATGGACGCGGATTTTCTGCTTGTTTACGAGCTTTCGCCGATACAAATCCTCCTCTCGCACTCTTCGTTCTGTTAACCCTTTGGAGCCCAAGCGATTTCCTATGCAGTTCAATTATTTTTCTATCGAAAGGTTCAGGCTTTTTGCTGGAACAGCGACGAGAAAAAGGAGGGTACGAAGTGTTGTTACTACCCAGAAACGAGTTGTCTTGTATCTAGGCAACTATAGGTCTGGCAGTAGCGTACGCACGATGAATTTAAACGCGGGAACAATGAACTGATTTCTGTGCCCTCTTCGAACGGGACGATTCGCGAAACGAGATCGTTCACGGGGTCATCGAACCGGGCCACGTATCCTCGAAACAGTTGAGAGAAAATATGCAACTGTGCTTGGAATTTTGTCCAACTAGTCGGTTCTAGGTTCGGGTAATAGAAACTCGTTGATTTATGAATCGTTTATTTTTGGAAGAGAAAAAGATTTTAGAAATGGTTCAGTTTAATCAAAGTTGAAAACACGCAGGGATAAAGGGATTTTAATATATGTATATATAACCTCGTTTTACTCCGTTTGTTTATGATAATTCGTCGTGAGAAATGGCAAAGAGTAAGTAGAAAGATGCAATTGAAATGTTGACGAGGCATCGCGAATCCAGCTGCATCCGAGCGGAACGATCGTTCGTTCTCTGAGCGAGGTAGATGTGCTGGTGACCGTTTTGCGTCGCCTGGTCACGCTCGAAAATACGATATGCGTGACTTGGAAAACGGTGCGTTTCGAGGTTGATTCATGAAATCGTACGAATTCATGAAGTATTCACGGCCTGATAGCGGTACACCGACCAGACGATTCCACCGCAGACGAATTTATCTCTTGGACGAACGGAAATTAATCAATTCCTTTCCTTATCATTAAGGATTTAGTATACTTGTCAAGCGTTCGGCTGAAATTTACGCTTTTTTTGGGGTAAAAGAGTAAGGATGGGGGGAGGAACCATGGCGTAGGTTTTTCTTGAATAAGGGTAAGGATGGGAGTAAGAAGCAATCACTATTTACGTAGGCTTTTCTTGACTAAGAGTAAGAATGGGGCAAGGGCTTCTGGGAGAGTTTAGAGCTTAGAACTTTTGGAGAATTTAGGACCAATAGGGAGCCTAGGGTCGAGAGCCTACAGTGGTCCTAAGGAGAGCCTAGAACCTAAGAGTCTAGAACCTAGAGCCTAGAGCCTAGAGCCTAGAGCCTAGAGCCTAGAGCCTAGAGCCTAAAATCTAAGAGCCTAGAGCCTAGAATCTAAAAGCCTAGAGCCTAGAGCCTAGAATCTAAGATCCTAGATCCTTGAGCCTAGAGCCTAGAGCCTAGAGCCTAGAGCCTAGAGCCTAGAGCCTAAAGCCTAGAATCTAAGAGCCTAGTGCCTAGAATCTAAGAGCCTAGAGCCTAGAATCTAAAAGCCTAGAGCCTAGAGCCTAGAATCTAAGATCCTAGAGCCTAGAGCCTAGAGCCTAGAGCCTAGAGCCTAAAATCTAAGAGCCTAGAGCCTAGAATCTAAAAGCCTAGAGCCTAGAATCTAAGATCCTAGATCCTTGAGCCTAGAGCCTAGAGCCTAGAGCCTAGAGCCTAAAGCCTAGAATCTAAGAGCCTAGTGCCTAGAATCTAAGAGCCTAGAACCTAGAATCTAGAGCTTAAAGCCTAAAGCCCAGACCTTAGAGCCTAGAGTCTACGAGCCTAGACCCTAGAGCCCAAGTAGAGCCTACAGCTTAGAGCCTAGACCCTTTGGAGAACCTAGAAGCAAGAGGAAGCCTAGAGCCAAGAGTCTAAAGCGGACCTAAGGAGTGCCTGGGGTTAATTAATTATACAGAACTAAAATTTCTCTGTTTTAGCAGAAAAACCGAGGAAGGGACAGTGACACGCGAAGGCGGATCTGTCTGCGGCCGTTAAAAATTCAGACCACGATCGTCTCGGCCACCGCCATTGGACTCTTACGGACTTTTGATCATCCCCAAGAATTATCGTCGCCTCTGACCAGTCATACCCGCAGACGTTCGAATGTGTATGACTGACATAATGTTAATATTAACGGGTTACGTCAAAGAGACGTCATTAACCGTACCGGGTGATGGTGATTGCAAAACTACATCCGCAACCTTCTAGCGACAAAAATAGCCACTTGATCGATGGTGCATCGATTGAAAATAATCTACCATCGAAAAACTTCCTGTCTCAATCTTATTCTGTGCAAGGAATAATTTATGAATAATTGGAACGTATCATCATCTAATAAGGGATGATTCAACCCCCTAGGTAAACGAATGACATTCTTGGAAGAAAGGGGTCATGGAATGGTAGAAAAGGGAGAGAATAAAAATTCTGGTAAGACCATGGGTGGAGAGAATCAGTGGAAAGCATCGTTCCTTGGATCCAGCTTATTTATAGAACGATTGAAAATGTATGAACCTCTATGTTATTCTGACGTTAGATCCTTTCTATCAGGCTACGATCTCGGTGAATCATAATCAATCAGTCTGATCTTAGAAAAGAAAAGGAAACTGTCCACATTGACTCTTGTCGTCGTTTATCAAACTGTATGTTCATTGACGTCGTGCGTTGTTTCTTATTCTTATTTTTCATCTTAAATTAAATTTACAAAAATCAATCACTTTTCCGATGCTGATTCTTAATCCTTGAGGTATATATAGTACACTCAGATTCTAAGTTAATATTATCTTGGAATTCCCAAAATTCCTAATTTCAGAATTTTAATTAAATTGAAGTTCACGTTCAAGCTCCATATTTGAATTTACATACATCCTCGTTCTACGTGTCCGAAAATTTCCAACAATAAAATGGCCTTCATCAAGGATACCACGTGCTGCAAGGCGATCAATCGAATTTAGAGGGATCGCAATTAATGCGTTCGATTCAACATGGATCCAATCAAAAATGACGATCACGTATCGTTGAACGATGCGCACGTTTGCGTTACGACGATTCTGTTGGGTACGAGGCAACCACCTGACGAACGATGGTGGGGAACCAGAGGGGTACCATATCCCCGTTCTTCTGTCTTGGATCCGACCGATCCATCCCATAGCCTGTGTCATCGTTCGCCCATCCCATCCCATCCCCCTTCGTGATCCTAGCTCCTGGTATAAAAGCAATTGCGCATTCGAGGATACCAGCATCGTGCAAAAAGTCCGCGAACCAGGTAGACCCAGCTGATAAAACCAGGTGTCCAGTGCTTCCATTATTCACGAGTCTCTACTGGTTACCGGAAGCAACGGTGTTCCGAAGGAAGATTCGTTCCAAGGAGTTATATCCTGCTTCATTGGAGTTTAATTATCGTACGGTCTTCGAGGATGGCGCAGTGGATGAGCTTCGTCCTGTTCGTCGTGGCGACGACGATCGCGGTGACGGAGTCTAGGGCTATTCCTGCCGAGCCTAGTAAGTATTTTCCGTTAATCTATTTTTAAGACCTAATCATGAATCCTTGCCAAATGATTTCTTTTACCGAGACCATCCAAGTGGCTTATAAAATTTCAATTCCATTTTCATTTAATTTTCCCACCAAAGTTTCAGTAATGCTAGACCCGTACGGCAACCCCATAGTCTTCCTCCGCGAGAAGAGGACAGCGGTCCACCCGTACCCTCACAGAGCCATGATGTTCACCGGCTACTACAGACCGGTGCGACGGTCTAATCACGCTGGCCAAGCGACAGGTGTGTTCGCTCAAGGTAACGCGGTGAGCGGGGAGGCCTTCTTCGGTGGCATGCAGGCGCCACACTTGAAGAACGGCCCGGAACCGATCGAAGAACCGGAAGTCTCCAGCGCGGAGGCTCAGGCTGCGCCAGAGCCGGAACATTCCTACGACGAGCAGGAGCAGACTCAGGTGCAGGAACACGAAGGTTACCAGCCGGAGCACCATCATTATCATCAGGAGGAGGAACATTATCCTCAAGAAGAGGAACAGAATCATCAGGAAGAGGAGGAACATCACAAGCAACATTTACCTCCTGCTCAGGTAAAATAAATTTCATTTAGAGATAGGGTGAAGGTTTTTGAAAATTTAATTTAGAAATAGGGCGAAGGTTTCTGAAAATTTAAGTTAGAAATAGGGTGAAGGTTTTTGAAAGTTTAATTTAGAAATAGGGTGAAGGTTTCTGAAAATTTCATTTAGAAATTGGGTGAAGGTTTTTGAAAATTTAAGTTAGAAATAGGGTGAAGGTTTTTGAAAGTTTAAGTTAGAAATAGGGTGAAGGTTTCTGAAAATTTAAGTTAGAAATAGGGTGAAGGTTTTTGAAAATTTAATTTAGAAATAGGGTGAAGGTTTCGGAAAATTTAATTTAGAAATAGGGTGAAGGTTTTTGAAAATTTCATTTGCAAATAGGGTGAAGGTTTTTGAAAATTTAAGTTAGAAATAGGGTGAAGGTTTCTGAAAATTTAATTTAGAAGTAGGGTGAAGGTTTCTGAAAATTTAATTTAGAAGTAGGGTGAAGGTTTTTGAAAATTTAATTTAGAAATAGGGTGTAGGTGTTTGAAAATTTGAAAATTTTATACAGGAACAACCGGAACCGGAACCAGCCCCAGTGTACACCACAGAGGCAGCCCCGGTGACTCCAGCAGAAGAGCCTGTTCACACGGTTCCAGAAGTGGTTACTAATCGTCCGAAAGTTCAACAAGGGAAGAAAACTAAGAAGACACCGGTAGTAGTGGAGGAGGAAGACGACGACGAAGAATACGACGATGAACCATCGGTTCCTTTCATTCCTTTCAAGGGAAACCGTCGCCGACAAAATTACCCGAATTTGAATAACTTCTTCCCGATGGTGTTCAGCTTTCCTGGAGGATCATCCCGGTCTGGAGCCCCTGGATCTCCTCCAGGAGCGGTGACTGCGATTGCTAATAGTTATTCTACTGCTAAAGGAGGCGTTGCTAGTTCAATAGCAACCGCTTATGGCGGATCTCCTAATGGGTAAGCTTAATTAATTCAAATAATTTTCATCTATTTCCTCATCTTCAAGATTTCAACGGGTTAAAATGATTGTTTCAATAGGAAAAAACGACCTGCACCGACGTCCGAGGAATAAACGAGGCTAGACAGGTGAGCTGCCTCTCGATACCGTTAAAATCAATATTCCACGCGACATTAATATGCAGACAGGACAGACCTCTTTTAATCGTCACGGCGGTGAAAAATCGACCAGATAATCGCCTGATTGTGAGAGAAACAGAGAGGAGGTCCTTAGATTTAACTCTTGTCTCGTGAAACAAGTAGAGATACTTAATCAAATTATGCCAACCCTTTACGATCACCTATTATTATAATTAAGTTAATTATAATTGATTAATCTTAAATTCAAAAATGTTTCTCTTATGAAAAATCGATATTTTACCATTAGAATAATTAATTTCCTTTTTAATCATTAGATTCTTAGCTCGTAAGGTGAGGATTTTTAATAATAAATCAAACGGACAAGTGCAATATTAAGTCGATCGTTGAAAGGGTTCGCATCATTGTTGAAACGTTACTGCCATAAATTTTAGACGAGAAATCGATCGAAACTGATCACGCGATTGTAGTATAGCTCGTAGATCTGCGTTAGAGAATAGCTTGCGAATCCTCAGCACTGCTGAGGTTCCATGATAAATTCTATCGAGAATTATTGTTACTGCCGAATGTTAGGATTATTTTCAAAATAAAAAGAAACGATCAATCTTATTCGATGTAATTTTCTCTATCCTCTCACTTTCCTATATTTCAAATGGTTCATTTTCTAACGAAATCTATTTTTAACTTTTTATTATATTTGAAAAACAAAGTCAGAGAGCAAAGCACTCAAAATCAAAGTCAAACACTTTTAGGATGCTGAAGAGTACGGTTTTACCACTGACGTAATTAGGGAGAAGAACGTGAAACGCGACACGAAGGAGCTCGAATTGATTCGGCAAACATACGTGTTAGACGGAATCGTCTCGTTCTATCCTTGAAATGATGTGTACAAAACAATTAGTCATATAATTCTTACATTGACAACACTGGTGTGATTCATTGTACGCATGTTTCACGTTATCGTGGAATCTTTCTGCTCTACGATTTCAAAATTTCCTGTCACCCATTGTCATTGCCAGACAACGATTATAGTACAATAATCAAAAAATAATTTTCGTTTTTTAACATACCGTCCGGAGGTGGAATTTTCTATGATCACTTTTACTTATCGTTTCGCGATGACTCTGATTGCAGCAGTTTGCATAAATTATTATAAATAATAGTGACGAAGCCTGGTGCATCGTGGCCTTCGAAGTGGAAATCTTTAAAATGATATGAATAAAACATTGTTGAAGAACACTTGATTTTTTAAATGCAATAATCAGCTCTAAATATAAACGCTGATGAAGAAGAAACATCGACTAATAAAACAGAGCAGATCTAAATGAGACTAAAGTGAACAATGAAAGACATTTCTTTTTGTACTTTATCGTTCACAAAGAAATATTGAAATATTGTTGTATCATCGTTACTTTGTCGTTCATTCTTGAAAATCGTCTGCACATCAAACCGTGTCTATCACCTTCACGGAAGACAAGGATCGTCCGTGCTAATGAGATACGACGATTCTCAGTGAAGAATACTCGTTTCGTATCTGTTGGGGCATCCCAGAACGTTCCCGGTTACATTATATAAAGGATCGACCTCTTGATCTCCGCATAGTCATTTCCCACTCGATCCTCGAGGGAGTTTGTTATCCGAACAGCGAGTCGCGGGAAAACATGGAAAAATTCGTCCTGATAGCGTTCGCTGCCATCCTGGCGATCGCCTTTGCCTATCCAGCTTCCGAACAAGGTATCAAAAATTTCCAAATTTCTAAATCATTTAGAAGTGAAAAATTTTGAAGGCAGTGGAATAATTTTTGTCTATTTTTAAATTCAGGCTCCGTGTTAACTTTAGTATTTATTTTAGAAGAAGTCAAGAAAATATAGAATTTAAAAAATTTTTTTTAAATTACTTTGCTCAGAAATTTATTTCATAAATTTTCTATTTGATTCTTGAAAATAAACTGATTAACATCTCGAATGGTATCAAGTGCGCTTCATTAACACCTGTCACAAATCATTTTAAACACTCCAACTTTAATTCTAGAAACACCGTTGCCGAGGATGGCAAGAGAAGCAAAGGCAGATCCACATTATGGTGGTGTGGGTGGCGTGGGTGGTATCGGGATCATTGGGGGATTTAAAGTAGGTGGTTTCGGTGGATACGGGCATGGTTACCCTTATCGCGGCTATGGACGCGGATACGGTGGTCATGGATATGGTGGTCATGGATACGGTCATGGATACGGTGGTTACCCTAGTTACGGTGGTGGTTATGGTGTTCCATATGGAAGCGCATCGTATGCTAGTGCGCAAGCTGGGTAAATACCCTTTAATTTATCAATTATTAAAATAAAATCCTCAGATTTAATTAGAAATTCACAATTTCTTCTCTATTACAGCTCTATTGGATTTGGACGATAAGGAATTAGAATTTTGAATAAATATATTTGTACAATAAATTTTTCTACTATTATTCCCGAACGAATTTTATTTCTTTAACATCCCTCTCTTATTTAATCCTTTCATCACCTGAATCTAAATGAACCATTTTAATTAGCAGCAAATAATATTCTAGTTCGCGATAAGTTTACACGTCTCGATGTAAGTTAACTGTGGGTTCGATTTCATTCGGATGTTTGGGAAAATTGTTTAAGAAACATAGCATACCGTTGTTCATTTAATCAAGCAACATCAGTGCTATAAAATCGACTGCTCTATCAGAGGCGTTCATTTAACGCAACACCATCGTTGACCACTGATTCTTTCGTAATTATTCAAGATAGAGGGTGAATAAACCATGAAGTGTTTAGTGATTCTTTTAATTACTCTGCAAGTGAGTTTAATTGAAAATCGAAAATTTATGTTTTTCTTAAAAATCATTATTAAAACTCTATTTGTGTTACAGTTTCACTATGGTTTGTTCGCTAAATTGGAATCGAAAGGTAAGGAAGGACAGCTGCATAAATTAATTTTCAATTAATTAACCTGTTGCACGGTGTCTTTTGCTTCTTTTTAAATTAAGAAAATCAAACAGAGGTGGACCAGCAGAGAAGTGCCCGAGTGCACAGGGTTTCCGAATACCCTGAAGGTCTCCTTACAAAGTACACCATGAACCAAGGATCGTCTGAACAATTTTCATCAGGAACTCAGAAGATTCTTCAGACATTTTCAGAGAAACTTCAGTCTACCCTTCCGGATTTGAATGATCTCATTCAACGCGAGGCAAGAGAATGTTTCTAAAAATTATTGAAATTTAATTTTTAAGATTTATCATTCAAGATCATTGAACTTGGTAATCCAGGCACAGCTGTTCAAAGAATTGAATGGTATCCTGAAAGAACTGCCTCGAGAGGAGGCGAATAAGTTGAAGAACGTTGATCTCGCGATTAACGAGATGACGGATATATCTTCATCAGCGACGTTCACTAAATCATTACTGAGGAATGCTAATCATCTGAATAATAATCTTTTAAATTCACCGGAGGAGTTAGACATTTATCATCAAGATGGCCAGGATGATGAGAAGCAAACAAAGCCAAGTAATTATAAAATTAATAATGACTACTACTGTTGAGAATAAAAGTAAGAAATTATTTTTCTTAATTTCCTTATTTTTCTTAGGATCATCAGTCTCACAAATTGAATCAACAAATGATGTAGAATTGAAAGCAGTGAAGAACATTGCTCAGTACTTGGACAACGTATTAATAGAAATCCAGAATCATATAACTTATGTTCGTGGTGTGTTCGAGAAACTCTGCAGGTAAATAATGGAAAATTATTGAAAAGATTAAAAATTTGTTAACAGAATTTCAACGTTCCAGGAAACATCATCCCTTCACTCGATTAAATGGAAATAATATGGCGAAATTTGCATCGATGAATCAACCTAAGAAAGTTTCTATACTTTAAACTCATTATTCACTATATTTTTATTTTCAAAAATATATTATTGTATCTTAATTAATAAATATTGGTATAGTTAAATTATTATTCTTGAACCGAAAGTGTCTGAATCACGAGGGGTGAAACAATACTACCTTTATAAAAGTTTGATCGATTATGTTTGGTAACCGTTGACGACTAAGAAAGAAGCATCGCATTCCTAGTATTTACTCCTTTTTTCCAGGTAAGTTTATTGTTAACACGATTGTTAGGAGGAAATTCTTATCAAATTGGATACCGCCATAGAGAACGTAATAAAACTAGAGAGAAACTCTCGAAAACGAACTGATCTTGTGCACGGTAAGAAACTTTCCACGTTTCCTCTGTAACGAGTTTCCGGCACGCGTTGAGTAGTTCTCAATTTTGCCAGGCTATACGATTCGAATAATGTTGCACTTTCTGAGCTGCCAAAATCTAGGACAAAGTTTCTAGATAAATGGTACACGTGCACAGATAACGAAAAGGTGAATGGAAATGTAGATCACGCAAGGAGATTCAATCTCTATCAACGATTTCAAATTTCTATGCAAATAGGGATTGCAATTTCGATGCATACTAAAGAGATTGTGTGGTAAATTGAAAAAATTTTATCGACGTGAATATAAATGAATAAATCACGAAAGGAATGATATAATTATAAGAATAAATATAATTTATTGGAAAACAATGAAAATTATTCCAATTCATCAAGTCAGATTTCGATCAGCTTTTCCACTATGAAAAGATATTTAATATCAATATTTCTACAGTAGCGGCTGTAGAATTTAATTTCCAATCGAAAACGATGAATTGCATGTTATTGATCAATCGATCCGTAACCATAGCTTCTTTACTATTCGCGCGATCAATTTCCGTTCGTGTTATGGCTTCTATAATTAGAACGAGGAAACAGGTAATTTTAACGAGCTCGAGAGCTACCTGATGTTTCCCTTTCGTGAATAATTAACTTACAGTAATTTACTACAACCCTTTTGAAGAACATAGCTAATTAAACTCGTATTTTAAGAAATAAAAAAGATTGATCTAAATTTTCTTTCAAATTTGAATCTCAAATACAAAGAAAATTTACTCTTCGATCTACTCACGAATTCCAGAAGAATGTCCGACGATCGCAGCCTCTCGTCGAGCGCGAAGCCTCGAATGGATCACGGGAAGAGCGTCGGCGTCGGCGTCGGCGCCGTTGGTACAAGCGCCGCGAACCTTCGCGCCGGGTCGACGCTGATGAAAAGCGTCTCGATCTTCTTGATGAGCGGTCGCAAAGCTTCCGTGAATTCGAAGAGGCAAACTTCCGGTAGCCCGAAGCAGGAGCTTCGAAAGAGGCACCGTAGAAGAATGCCGGAAGTTGGGGCTACCAGGAACTCCGCGCACACGGTCAAATTAATTGAATCGTTGAAGAGGAAGACCAGATTCTCGTGGCAAGTATTCTGAAAGAAAAATAGAATAAATTTGTTAGAAAGGAAAAGAAAAAACCAAGAAAATTTATAATTGAAATATTAATAAATGAACGATTTTTAATTAACGCAGGTCTGAATTGGATAATTTATGCAAGCTGTACAAGAAGCTAACTAATTCTAGCCAGCAACAAGTAGGGCAATCGGTTATCACTGCTAGAAGATCTCAGCCGAATCAAGTTATAGAGGTAGTGACACTTATCACTGTTTTAAATCGCGTGCGAAAGACTGTCATTATGTCTTCGAAGAGACACGCGATCCACGCGATTCCCTTTTCACAGTGTCAATCCATTAAACGTCTCCGTTTCTCAATCATACCCTTGCAAATAAATTAGGTGAAGTTAATTTTGGGAAATTTCATTCAGGGTATCGACAGAAACATTTTTCGAGACCTTCTGCACAATACTTTCAAAGTGATCACAGAGGATATATTGGTGGAACGTATATTTTGCTGCTGGGATCGAGAGAACGAAGGAATCATCAGATTAGAACCATGGATCATGGGTTTGGACTTGTATCTCCGTGGCAGTCTACGCGAGAAGATTGAATTTTGTTTCAAAGTCTACGATCTCAATAACGATGGGTTCATCACCAAAGACGAGATATTTCAATTGTTCAAGTAACTGTCTGATGTTTCATTCGCTCTTTACATAGTTTATGCTACTGTACATTTTGCACTCTGCTTAATTTACACTTCGGGTTTTACTATGCGCTTAAAAAGTGTGAATTGTATTTAAATATCATTTTTGAATTTAAATTTGGACGAGCGTTTAAAAGGGGTACTCATTGTCATCTAGCGGTGACCAAGGAAATTAATATGACTTCAAAGGGGTAGGGTATAAGCTTACTTTTTTATCGCAGCGCCATCTATACAAAAACGGCTCAAACTACTCAACAACTTATCGATCGATTTTTTTCTTTTTAATTAAAGGAAGAAAACCTGTTTGGGCTTCTTGAAGTCCATCAGAGTTTAATCATCAGGTACATACTTAGAATCTTAAGTCTAGTATCAAGCAGTAAGTCTCGATCGATTTTTTGAAACAGGGAAACACTAGCGCTCTCTATCGGAATGCAGCGGAAGCTTCTGTCAATTTAGGGATCACCTCTTTTTTTAAATATAAATTTGCCAAATAATGATTTTTTAATGATTTTTCGGTCTTGTGCTGATTCTAACTGATTTCTTAATAAAAGGAGACTAGAAAGGAGTCAAAATTGTGCCTTTACAGTTGGCAGGTTATATCTGTAGTCACTTGATAGTTTTTCTCTATTTTTGATAATTTCCTGGCATTTTTTAGGCCAGAGCAATCAAAATTCATGCAAAAACGTAATCTACATAGGGTTACTAAGGAATTAGCATCAAAAAATGTAAATCTACGGGTTCTTTTCATTAAATACTAACACTTACTATTTAGATTTTACTAGTGCTTGATTTTTTGACATTTTAGAGCTCGTGGGACACTTTAAACCACTAATATACTTTCGTAAATAATTTTGGAAGGTCTTTGCTGTGATGAAAGTATCAGAAATTGGAAAATAAACACGTTACTTACTTTAAAACACTACAATCTTTCAGCACTTATAAACACCATACCACTATTTGGACTGCCGTTAGTACCACCGTTTTGCCGCTATGTGACGCTAGTGTTTCTGTGTCCATAAAATGAACTTTTTTAAAATTTCGTAATTAACGCCTCTAGGAACAAACAAAGCTATTTAATCGATTCCTTTGAGATTATAGACTATCATTCTTGCTCCAAACAGGCTCAAAAACCGCTTATTTTGCTAAAAAACGGAATTTTCTATTTCGTTAGTTCCACTATTCGCCGCTAGATGGCACTAGTAGTACCATTCCTTTTAAACGCGCGCTTACATTTGAATTTAAAAACGCAGTCGACGAACGTTGTTTTCTACTTGTAGAAACTGTTTAATGAAGCAACCAGGAGAGGAAGATCCAGATGAAGCTGTCAGAGATTTATCCGAAATGGCTTTGAAGAAACTGGACGTCGATCGGGACGGGAAAATCTCTTTTCAGGATTATAAAGTGGCTGTGACGGAAGAACCTTTGCTTCTCGAAGCTTTCGGACAGTGTTTAATGACAGACGAGAATCGTGCTTCTGTTTTAGCCACGTTACAATCATGAATTTATCTTGAGGATCTCTAAGATACATTCTAAAATAATTAAACAACTAATTAGCGATAGCCGATGGATTCGTAATCATGGCACCTGCCGTTTATTAAAAACAAATTCGATAGTAATCGTAATTACAAACAGTAATAATAATAATAATAATAATAATCATATAATAATAATGTAATAATAGCATAATTACAAAATACGCTCGAAATCTGGCTTTCTTACAGCGTGTTTGCTGGATCAGTCTTAACCCTCGGATTACCAATCATCGAAATCACTTGATCTATCTCTCTCTCTTATTTCTTTTGTCTTTCATCGCGAAATCTGTCTCGTTCGAGAGAAAAGAAAAAATATCGATCGAACACGATTGATCTTCGAGCGATAACCCGAAGGCTAATTAAACTAATGAAACCGTTCTAGAGGTATGTTACACAGTGATGCAAAGGGGTTTATTTATTCATCATCGTCTCTTTCCCGTGTTATCTGAAAAAATTGACATCTTTCTGCACGCGCAACAAAATATCATCGGTTCACATCGTCGCGGTACTTTCGGTTTTCTAGGACCCGTGCCGCGACCTCAAGGTTCCTTTTCACGGATACGCTTGTGTACCTTTGTGTGTATTGTGTCTGTGTGTGTATATATATATATATATATTTCTTTTCATTTATTTAATTTAATCTTTCATTTATATATATATATATTCTGTTATAATTAATATACACGCAACGAGCTTGTATTCGCAGATAGCATCGCGAATCAATCGCATCTTCTTTGTACGATACGATCACCGGAAATAGAGGTGCTGGGAAGGATGGGTAGATTGTACCAAGGTAATTACACTGGATTTTTGTCAAATAATCCTGTTTTTCTTATACGATGCACACTTGCCGTTTTCTATGGGAACGTTCGATACTGAACTTCGTTTTGTACATTTACACTTTGTGCTCGGGATCTCTTCTGTTTATACTTAAGACAGTGTCTTTCGGCCGCAGATGTGGATAGAAAAACAAAGGATTTATGCGGAAAAGTAACGTGGAGATAAGAGAGTACATTGGCATTTGCATTTCCCTAAAGATGCACCGCCCTGTCGTTAACTCGCCCCTCGCCAATATACTCAGAATTCGAAGTACCATATCTTTGCGAACCGTAGAAAAACACCGACTTAAGGTGTCGGTTAATTGATACACGAAAAAACCAAGCGGTTTATTCGACAAAAATTCAAGCCACATTTCAGATACATATATATAATATTACAGCTTTACAGAGGTCGTAAATTGATTCTCGATGGAAGCTGCGAACACTGGTGTACATACGATAAGACGCGCTCCAACGGAAACGAGCGGGGCTGACTTTTATGCGCGAATAACAAAATAAACGATCCACGTTCGTTTCGTCAGAGCGCCTGAGATCTGCCGAGGGTGAACGACTTTCGTTCCGTTGTGACGTGAAACTAGCAGTTAGATAAAATACTATTTCGTCTTTTTTTTTTTACGTACAATATGTATAACATATATATCTATGGTAGTCATGTATTTATATATATATATATATATTTATATATACCGCAGTTCACCAGAGTCCATAACTGCGAAAAGACCAGTTTTCGTTCTTCGCGCATCTCCAGTGCGCATCTGCGCCCTGATTGGCGATACTCCCAAACGAAGTGGAAAGCGATTAGCAGAGGACTCGATGCGTTCCCCCACCATCTTCCAACCTTCGCGGCGCAGTTATGGACTCTGGTGAACTGTGGTATAGGTATATTAATTCATTAAAGTGGGAATGACGATCGTTTCGCTACGTTCTTTGAATCATCGTCAAACTACTGTCACACGAATGCAACGTAAACGTTTCTATTCTGTAACATTTAAACACTGATTTTTCATCGTAAATATATATATACTCCTTTTTTCTATTTTCTTTTATTCATTTTTCTGATTTTTTTTCCTTTTCTGTTTGTTCGATTTTCACCAGGTTTTCTTTTTTTTTTCTTTCCTTTCGTTTCAATCGTCTCTCTGTTAAATTCTACAACGAAGAGAAACAATTTGGTGTACGGTGTGTGTATTGCAGCAACATGAAAACCAAGTGTTCGTTCGTTCTATTTCGCGTCGTTTCGCAGCCGTCAAAATAGTATCTTACCCACTTCTAGAAACTAGAACAACGAAGGTTCGAGGAGGAGAATAGACGCGATTTTCATCCGGTTCTGTATAGGCACTTAAACGTCGGGAATAGTGGTGGGAACCTTAAGGTGGAGGTCCATCGAACGCCTGCTATTTCGTATTTACAGTCTTGATTTCGTGTGTTACACCTTCCAGGAGGAATTACGTTCGCGACCAACGGTATCGCGTATCGTTGTCCTGGGAAAACTATGATCGATAAAAATTAAGGAAAAAATTTTTAATTAACAGCACCGCGTTGAAAATATTGACGTGAGATTCATTACTGCGCGCTGTAATTAATTAATTGTCATAGGGGTGATAAATTTAATAAACTATAATTACGATTAAAATTTTAAAGTCAGTAATTAAAAATATCGAACTTAAGTGATAAATTAAACAATTAATCCTTAACGCGTACATCCACCCTCTTAGATATATAAATTTTAAGTCATTTAGTTAATTTAGTTAATTAAGTCATTAAGTAAATTTTAAGATATATAAATTTAGTTTCAATAAAATTTCCAATATTTCTTATCAAATTTTCCTGAACAACAACACGGATACCGTTCGTCTATGGAAAAGTAACTGTTTGCACGATATCTAGCTAAAGAAAACGTAAGCACAGTAGAGAGAAAAAAGAAATTAGAACATACGTACCGAAAACTCAACTTGTAAATATAAAATTCGTTTTACCATATACACGATCATTTAGTAAAATTATTCGTGTCACATTTACACGTACACACAGCCACGCATACAGTGCGCTATATCAAAATACACTTACGTCTCCTACAAAGTAATCGTTTTTTTTTCTTTCTCTCTCTTTATATATATATATTATGTATAAAAATCAAAGCGCATATTACAACGTTACATATCAATTAATAATAGCAATAGTCGATAAACGAGAATCAATAGTATTAAACCATAATAGTAGTAGTAAGAATAATATTAATTAAACAGAAATTTATAATAATCATTAGTACAATATAGGTATGTATACATAAAAATGGCATTATATTCTTTTTTTATTCCTTCGCTCGTTATACCCCCCCGTCCCTGTTCGTTTACACCGATTTAGTCGTTTACACCTGATACACACGCATGAACGCAGGTGTATTTTTGTAACAGTGAAACAACTTTAACATTTTGCAAATTACCATTTGCATTATTATTTCATTTGATCAATGAGATTCGTGAAAGAGTCTTTGAAAAATTTCATTGAAGAATAATAAATAATTCTTTTACAATTTCTTAATATAAGTAGATCATTGTATAATTAATAGTAAAAGTTGATTACCATGTAGGTGACCAGCACCACGAATTTAAAATATAATTTTAAAAAAATTTCTTGATAAAAAGATTAAAATTTATGATACAAAATTAATTAATTCTCGCGAAACGTTAAAGTTGCTTCAACCAAAAATTCATAAAACATCCAATATATATATATATGTATGTATATATATATATATTTCGGTGTGACGTGCTTGTACGCGTGCACGTCGCTGATTAAAGACTAGCAATTATGGTTCTCTTAAAGGACTACGCCGCTATAATTAGGTAAAACCGTCTCCGCTCTCGCGGTTGATTATCCTACTAGTACATTACCGATAAATTCTTTTTTATTTTTTTTTTTTACTAAAATATAATTGTTATATGGTATTCTGTGTTCCGCCAGTGATCGGGACTCGTTTGAATCGAATCGTGAGAATCAATGCGACGATTAGCGAACGATTAAATGCTGAACGAATGTATGCGTTTAGTATAAAAAACGTATCATCCTTTTTTTTTATCTTTAGATTGTCAGAAATGTATACGATACGCTCGTTTACGCGACAAAACGTTAAATGCAAGCAACTCAATGCGACGAGTTAAGAAATTGCATCCTCTTACTTTCCAAGTCTTCGATCAAACTAATTACACTTTGAGCATACTCGTAATTAAGTTCGTCGTGCTAAAGCAAGAGTAAGAAAATTGTATATGATTCGGATAAATCTGGCAGTTATTAGATTGGCTGGCGAGTCTTGAAACATTTGGCAGTAATTAGTGGGCAGTGCTTTTATATCGTGATCATTGAGACATCGTCATCGCGATGATTCTCACAGCAATGCGATCAATTTATTTCGTAACGGGGTGAACGATTTGGGACAAATTGTACGTGTTAATTGAAGTGTGATTAAAAAAAAAAAAATTGACACTTGAAATTTTCAGAGAAAATTTAGGTGACGATAAATATTCGAAATGCCAAACTTTGAAAGCATTTTTAATGCAATTTAAGTTTCATCTTAGGGAAATTGATTTTTTCTTTCGAACTAACGAAGACAAAAATTATTTTGTAAAATAATAATGAATAAATAAAATAGAAATCACGTGGAATCGTTCGCCCTCCTCGAAACACTTCCGGCGCAACACTGGGAATAAACATTGAGACTCTGTTCGCTCCACGCCATGATTATTTTGGCAATTATTGTACTCTCCTATATTTACATCTCTATCGTACACGTAATATACAGAATAATGTGTGTCGAGGGTTGAAAGATAAACGTAACCGTCTACGCCTTCGTTTCAGAACTAAAAATAATAAAAAAAGGGGACTCGCTCGAAGATTCCATGTTTCTCTGCTGGTGGTCAAAATATACGGGGCGAATTAGACATATATATATCTCGTTCATCCATAACTCTTCCATTCAATAAATTAAAAATATTTCTTTCTGTCGAAAAGAAAAAAGAAAATAAAACACTTTCGTTTCACTGTCAATCACATCCTCCTTTCTTCCCATTATCTCGATCCAAATTGATCTCAAACGTTATTACATCAAATTACTTGTCTTTTATATTTTTCGATTAATATAAATAAGAGATATAAGTTTAGTTTATTCGCGTTGCATCGAGATAACGATTAACTACCCCCGTTAGAGAGGATCGATCGAATCGTTAGAAGGTAGCCAAGACGGGGGGGAAAATTGAAGAGATCGATAGGGTGAATCGGCTCCAACGTGCTGTGCTACACGACCTGTGTGATCGATTTAAAATATAGATTACGCTTCGAATAGAAAAATACAATTCTCGGTGGAGATCAACGGGAGAGCACGGAAGGCCGTATTCGCCTCTCTATCCGATCGTTCTCAACTGCACCTACGATTTACCTGCTACAAGTGTACACGCACAATCACACATACGATCATGCACGCGATATACGTTCAACCCTTTCGATGCACAGAATGCATAAATCATCGTCCTTTGCTGTTTGCAAGATTCAAGATCATTGAAAGGGTGATTTCACTTTTCACGATTCTACCAAAGTCCAGAAATTCAAGTGATTTCATGTAAAGGGTTATTCAAATTTAGTGTCACATCTTCAAATTGAATCTGATTTTAACACAAAATCTACTGTATGACATTAATTATCAAAGACAATATTATTCAAATGTCCTCGGCTTTTTTTACAAGCCTCATGCGTTTCACTCAATTTTTCATTATATGGAATTCAATTGGAATACAATGGAATATAAATGGAATTCAATTTCATTAGTAGCGACTGTGATTTTATTGCTCAGCTCGTCAATAGTCTTTGGATCATTGGCGTAAACTTCACTTTCCATAAACCCCATAAAAAAAATTTAATGGTGTTTAATCATCCGATCTTGGTGGCAATTGGTGTCTCCTCCTCGTGAAAAATTATCAAGCTCGCAAAAAAAAGCGGAGAAGATCATAATTAATGTCATAAAATAGACTTTGTATTGAAATAAAGTAACCATACAAAAATCAAATACTTTGCGTTTTATTTCAATTTGAAGATGTGTCACTCAATTTGGATAACTCTATATAGATTTTAGAATTTTTCTCATTATTTCTGGAGTGACGGTAGATCGTCTGGTAATCTGAATATAATCTCCTTACTTTCCTTCATTTTCTGCTTAGAATTTTGGAAAAGTAATCGACTGATGTGTTTTCTGCCTAATTGGGGACATTTTTTTGAACAACCCTGTACAAATTTTCAGGCGACTATAATAGGAAATTTCGAATAAGAAGAGCATTAATTAAAAGAAAATTTAGAGCACGAGAAACGAATTTAGATTCAATCGAATGGATCGAAGGGATTAATTATTAAACCGGGTCTAATTTCAAATTACCACACGAGAATCGTTCCTATTAAATGGTAACTTTCAAGTAAATGTAAAATGGAAACGCGTCGCCGTTTCTTCGATCTGTCGCTTGCGAAAAATTCTCATCACGCTCGATTTTTAGGAGCAGCTCTCCGGTTTCTGGGATCGACGGAGAAATATATAACCACGTTCAAACATAAAGCTCTCGAAAAATATATTTCCCGTTTCCTCGCTTTAAATTGTCCTCGACGAGATCGATAAAACCGGACAGCTGTGTTTCGAACATAGAGTTGAAATTCATTTTCTTTTATTAGAAGAATCATCTTCGAATTGGCGGGCAACAATTTCAGCCAAAGACTTTTCGAAAGATACGCAAACGTAATGCCCCTGAATCGAATAATTTTAACATTACAGCGATTAATAGTACGCGTTTCCTCTACTTCCCTTCCGCTCTGAATACCTGTTTAATTAACCCTTTGCAGATCTTTGAAAATTAATTTCAAAGTAAAATTTGATTCTTGAAGAAAACTCAGAATTCAATGTTTCCCTTGAGAATATCTTTGAGCAATATCTGAGAAAAATCAGTAAATTTATTCTGTCTCCAAAGAGTTAATCAGCAATCAGATTAGCCATTCAACCGGAAAATGATGAACGCAGAAAGCACTAAAAGCATGAGACGACCGAGTGTCTTCAAAGCGTGTGTAAAATGTATTGTATTAAAATACAACTCTCGCGTTTACATCATTTCTATCCCTCTCGTCGTTTCCCCTCTTACCTGTATTTAATTAATTAACGTTACACCTCTTGTTCACCTACTCCCCGGTTTCATCGTCAAATCGTCTAAAAATATGTCCTATGTATCTCCATAATTACTCATTCGTTCTCTGATTCTCTCTCTCCACGAATCCCCATTCGAACAACGAGATGTTACCGATCTACACACGCATACATCGTAAATCGCTTGTACGTACAGTTTGCCTACGTTCTAGGTGTATTTGCAGAGTGAAACACGGACGGTAGTGCCTAAGAGAAGCTCAGCCGAGATCCGAGAACCTCGAACGCCGAGGGAACGGTGCATTTGCCTCGAGATTATTTCTTTTTCCCACCCCAGATCGTTTATGCAAGAAATTACCTTGTGTTTCTCCTCTTCAAAATAGAAGCCTAATTTGGATGAACTAACAAAGCATGCACTTCTCACACCTTTCTCCGTCTTCGTCAGCTGACAGGGCTAATTCGCAATGATTGATGGAAATGGAGTGATCGACACTTCCTCTTAAAAATTGTGTACCTTCCAGCCAACTTCGAGTGTTTCAAATTGAATAACACTGTCATTGATCATCCCCTTTCTACCTGGAAAAATCCACTCCTTAAGGTATCCTTGATTAATCCCAGTTGAATCTTCCGACGAAAAATAAGCTCAAAGTAAAGGTCGATCATAAAAATTGCCCTTTCCTCTCTGTTTCTTCCTTCGATGCACACGTTCCGAGCCCCAGCACAGTCTCTTCGGAAACTACGGGCATGCATTCCCGTGGCCCAGCACCTTGCAACAGGTTTATTCCGTTTCGTCCAGGATTCTGTCGTCGAGTTGCGAAAGGCGATTGACACGAGCACCAGTGCCGTTCGTTTTCGGATCGACGTCGACGGTCCCCCGAGCGTGTATCCTCGTCGAACGATTAAAACCGAGTTCTAAGACGGCCCGAAGACCCGCTCTATACCTTCTGGCTTCGCGATTGGCAACGAGCTCGGAACAGTTAGGAACGCCACCGTCACGCTTCGTCCCGGTTCATCGACGCTAACATTCAGGCCTGGTTCATACGATACCCATCGAAGTCGACCGGGACTTCCTTTCACAAATAGTCGTTGTCCACCGCCTGCGCGTCCTGCGACTTCAACGTGGTCATCTCCTCCACGGTACCCTCCTCCGCTTCCTGTTCCTCTACGAAACTGATGCTGCCAGCCTTGTACCAGACCACTATGTCCACCACGAACGCCAGCACCAGGATTCCACCCGTTGTCCCTGGGATTAAGATAATTCTTTGCATAATTTTCTAATAGTTATCCCTTCAAATTTAATTTCCATAAAAGTTTTCTATTTTTCTCCAACTTTTTAAATTTTAAGCTTCCAAAGTAGAAATACCTATGTAGATAAAAATAGATTATCTATTAATTAGATAATTATTAGATAGATATTATTATCTATTAATTAGGTAATCTAGATAATAATCTATTATTATCTACATAGGTATTTCTACTATGGAAGCTTAAAATTTAAAAAGTGGGAGGAAAATAGAAAACTTGTGAAGGGATAACTATCTATAACACCTTGCAAATTTCTTTCTAATCAATAGACGTACCGTGATAGAACATTCTGAAGACATTTGAGTCGTAAAGCCAGCAAGCACCTCGCTCGCCGCAAGCGTATTCCCATACGAGACAGGCCGAGTCCACCACAGCACCATAAACGATAGGACACGGGACGTTACCTGGAATCAGAAGAACGAACCCATAGGCTGTTAACAAATTTATCGTCGAAGTTCGAATTATTTGAAAAATAAATAAGAATTTTCATAGCGAAGGTGTAATTAAAGGAAGAGAACGAGAAATAATTACCAAACAGGCCTATGGCGAATTGTATGAGACCCAAAGCCATAGCCTTGTCCCGTGGATCGACGCAGCGTAGAATCAGCAGCATGGAGCCCACCTCGCTGGTAGAATGGATGAATACGAACACCGAGAACAGGACCATGTAAACCCAAAAGTTGCTGCACTCGAGCTCGCAGTAACCGATCGTCGCGGTGCTCAATATTTCCGGCGTCGTTACGTTCGTCCCGATGCACTGGCAGTTGTAAAACTATAAAATCCGTGAAACGATCCCTCGCTAATTAACATGGTACTTATCAAAGTGAATCAATTAACCCATTTCTTCCCAAAAATAAAAATTGTCAAAAAATATGGTATTTTGTCATCAATTTCATTTTAAAATAATTGAAATAACATTATAAATATTAAAATAAGAAACATTGGGTTTCCTGGTAAAAAATAAAAAATTTTCATTTTTTTGATCACATGCTTTTATTTGCTCAAAATGTACAACATTGTTGATTATATGAAAAAACTGACCAGAGCATCACTCATGAAATTTTGAAAAATACTCTGTGCGAAGGAGATGTTTTCAGTAATTTATTTTTTTTTCACGAAGTGTAATAAAGTGTGAATGCCTTTTAACACATGCATGATGAGTTTTGTATAATAAGTTCATTTTGACTGCATTTTGTGAGGAATGCAACACTGGGAAGAAATGGGTTAAAACGAACACGTCCGATGATAAAGATACGAAGGAATTTGGGTGGTACATTTTAATTTAATTGTCTTCAAATTAAATATTTATTATACAGTAATTAATCCTTTAGCCGAAGGATAAGTGTGAAATTTTAAATCGAGCAATCAAAGAATCGCGGGACACGATTTGTGTCCGGCAAAATTCGAACAACTGTAAACGAAATGTTCGCGTCGGGCGCGTTGAATTGCGAAAGTAATGACTTGTGTTGTTGTTGCGCAATCAATGAAGCATTGTTTCGTCCACGCGAATAATGCGATTTCGCCCGTAAATGGTAGAACAACGAAACATTTCTGGCCTAGTTGCATGCGACTGTCACCGACAATTACGACCATGCTTGTTCCCAATGCGCTATATATCAATATCTCCCGCGATTACGTCACCAAGAATTTGCAACAACAATTGAAAAATCTCAAGATTGTAAAATGTCTTACACTATATTTGTATAGAAGGTAGGATTAAAAAATTCGTAGTGCTATATAAAAATTAATTTAATAATTGGAAATAGAAAATTGAAATTCAGACTGAAAAGGTGAGAATGAATATTTTAAACGGTACTCACCGATGCAACCTTGCCATCTACCACGGTATAATTAAAGCAGCCTGCGTGACAGGCAGAAAAATAAGTTTTCCCATCGGCACCGCAAATTGGACTGAATTTATTGCGAACGCAATCGCAGCTAGCATCGCAGGTCGGTTCGAAACTGGACAATCTAGAAGAATCAAAGGAAACCCCTTTTCTTTATTTACCAAAATTCTTCATTTCGATGCGATTTTGATCGTAGAAAATCTTACCCATCGGAATGCGAAACGAGACCAGCGAAATCGTCCATCGGGCAACCGATGAACATCAGTACACCCATACCGATCGCATAAACAACCGCAGTGAAGGCGATCCAGGCCGCGACGAACCTGGCGTTAGGCTTCGCCCTCAGGATAAACACTCCGCTAATTATAATACCCAGGCCCATTACTAAAATACCGCCGACACCTGCGGGACAGACAACGGCACGTAGAAATGCAAAACAGCCTCCTGTCGCGACAATGTTTCATTAATTAGACGATCCTTCATTGTTGGCGAATTCGCATGATATTCAGACGAAATCGGAGTAGGTCACTCGTTTGAATAACACTCCGTGTATCCCGATGGAATATTCCGTCATTCGATGCAAATAGATTGAAAGTATTGTCTTTTTTTTCCGTACGAAGAATCTTACGTAAGGACAAGGTTCCTTTTATAATACACAATTACAATAATTTGATATTGCGATGTCGTTTCAAGGATAAACGAACCAACTACCCAAGTTACGCTCACTTATTAATGAAATTTTGCCACCTTGTAGAGCTCGTTGAGCTGAACACGCCTATACACCATTTTGTGGGCAGAGTAATTGTTTAAAAGATATTAACAATTAAAGTTAATTACTCCTTACATTGAGAAATATGACGAAGTCACATATACAAACGGTTAGCTTCGCGGTTGAACACATCACTTGCAATATAAAGGTCCACGGTTCAAATCCTTCATTCCCAACATTTTTCTTCTTTTTTAAAAATAATTTCTCTCTTTTTGAATGTCTACACTGCAATTTTTATAGAATTTAAGTTATTCAAAATAGAATATAGAATTTTAGTTTAGAATTATATAGAATTTTAGTTATTCAAAAAGAGACAAATTATCATTTAAAAAAGAAAAAAAAGTCGGGAACTAAGGATTTGAACCGAGGATCTTTAGATTATGAGTCCATGTGTTTAACCACGGAGCTAACCGTTTGTATATGTGATTTTGTCATACTTCTCAATGTAAGGAGTAATTAACTTTAATTGTTAATATCTTTTAAACAATTAACCGTCTGCCCACAAAATGGGGTATAGGCGTATTCAGCTCAACGAGCTCTACAAGGTGGCAAAGTTTCATTAATAAGTGAGCGTAACACTTGGGTAGTGCCCCTCGGAAGAAGAATGGCGATTAATATGAAATTCAAAAAATTCTAAGAGTCAGTGAAATTCAACAGATGGATTTGATAATTTTGTAAATAAATCGAAGATCGGAAGGATCGAACGCGAGGAGGTTCGTTCTCGCGTGTCTATTCGTGAAAATTACCTGAGATCATGTTCGCATGATGAGCTGGCAAGCGAAATTGGCTCTCAAGGTACTTTGGCAGGAAGGTGTAGAGGCCGGCGATCGGTAGGATGTGCAGCACGCTGCTGGCCGTCCGGAACATAAGAATGTCGTTCTTCAACAGCCTCTTCACCGCTTTAGGGAAGTCTGCAACAGGTAGAGAGAAGGCGAGGTGTAGCGAGTACGCGGCGCGTTCTGCAGGCGGACGCGAGCCAAGGAATCGCGACCTGCTGAATTTTTGCATCAAAATCTCTCCTCCCCCGAGTGAATCCTTTCTTGCATCGATGCGCCAATCGATCGACGGGCGATCTTACCCCGGGATATTAAATTTATTTATTTATCAACCCATTGGTACAAAATTTTTAACACATTAGAAACTAATTTTCTAAACATTTCGATCTGCGATATCTAATTAAATTCCCTAAAAAATAATTACAGATTCTACGAATGCAACTACGAAAGAGAAATCGAACGAACCGATCGCCGATTTTCGTGCGATAGTAGAAAAATGGAAATTCCACGATGGAAGAGGAGGAAAAGGAGCAGAAGAATCCCGATGAGAAAGGAAAGGATGCAAGGTTTCCGTTCGAGAAAGCCTCGGTGGAAACTGACATTAAGGATGCCTAGGACTGTTCTAGGTTTCCAGGAAGGCCGGGCTAGAGTCGTGGCAACCCCGCATAGAGAAGTCCTGCAGACCATGAGTAGACAAACGTGACTAACATTGCGCTTCGTGTATTATCGCGACAACCCTGCAGAACGAACATACAGGGTGGCCACTTGTGAAGAGCCACTAAACGATACTCCGTACTTCTACCTTCGTGACTATACGCGATTACCGACGACTACGATTTATCGTTCAATCGGATAAAGTACTAAAAGCTTTCAAACTTTTATTTTCACAAAAATTGCCCCGAGTACATTTACACCTTTCAGCAGCAGATGATCTTTAAAAAAGAAAGAAACGCAGCCACGAAGTCGGTAGATTGAAACAATGAATTTTATAAATGAATAATTAAGGAAATAGCCGAGAGTTTTCCCGGCGATATCAAAGAGATAATCCCGAAGGTGGAATGTCGGTAGGAGGCAGAAAAGGCTAGGAAGTGACCGTGTAATACGCGAATCGCGTGCATTCGCGGGACACGATTCGACAGCAACGTCCTTTAAGGCAATTTTCTAGCATTCCACGAACCGTTTCGTGACGAGGCTGAACGCGGAAGTAGCCCGTACAGCGATACCGCCAATAACTCCCTGACATTTCACCCTTTTTATCAGCTAAACGCTCGAGTGCCTTGAAATGCCCTCGGTTTTTAGGACCGTGCCGTTTGCAGCGCGAGAAAGTCGAAACTCGAACGCGCAGCTTCCCCACGGAACCCCTTACGAAACTCGATACACTTCCAGAACGGGCTGTTTTAAAACTGAACACCTTGATCCTTCTCCTTTCCCTAGAAAAGTTCTAGCCACTGCAACTCGAACCTTTGTTTAGGGGTAACTTAAAACTAGAGGGAAATATTTTTCTCCGCTCTATTTTTGTAGAACAAAGTTCAAATAGAGTGGAGAAAAATATTTCCCTCTAGTTTTAAGTTACCCCTAAACAAAGGTTCGAGGAATTTTTGTAGAACAAATTTTTTCAAATAGAGTGGAGAAATATATTTCCCTCTAGTTTTAAGTTACCCCTAAACAAAGGTTCGAGGAATTTTTGTAGAACAAATTGTTTTAAATAGAGTGGAGAAAAATATTTCCCTCTAGTTTTAAGTTACCCCCAAACAAAGGTTCGAGGAATTTTTGTAGAACAAATTTTTTCAGATAGAGTGGAGAAAAATATTTCCCTCTAGTTTTAAGTTACCCCTAAACAAAGGTTCGAGGAATTTTGTAGAACATATTTTTTAAATAGAGTGGAGAAAAATATTTCCCTCTAGTTTTAAGTTACCCCTAAACAAAGGTTCGAGGAATTTTTGTAGAACAAATTATTTCAAATTTATCAAGTTATCTTTGGGAAGCAATAAAGAGCGGCGCTTTAAAAATTAATAGTTTACCTGTAATGTAAGATAATAATTGATAAAAAGTTCCTAAAAGCGCAGATTGCTCGTGTACCACGCGTACGTAGGAGTAGTAAGGATCGGCAGTTGTGTGTCTGCGTTATACGTGTGTATGCGTTAATAATGATGACTGACCGACTGGTGCACTAGGTGGGGCAAGTTCACGGTCACGCGTGGTGCATAGCGCTTGGTAGGCACGCGCGCGAGCGAGTGCATTTCTGCGTGCATATACGGCCCTGTTTCTCCTCCGTTGCATCCTCACCGGCAGAGGACTTATCTCAGCTGTCTCGTGCACCTCGGCCGACATAACGCGCGCGACGTAACATAGAAATTCAGCGTATTTTCAGTAGAGGTGTGCGAGTAATCGTAATTCTCGAGCGCTTTAATTTGCCGAATTACTCGAAATCGACGAACTATTTGAAACAAAAGCGAGCCACTCGAAAATTCGAGCCGTCGAATAGATTTTAATAAATTCTTGGGAGAAAATTTATTTCTATAATATTCTATAAGAAAAAATAATAATAACAAAAAGATAATTAAAGTAAAACTTCGATTTACTCGAAGATGAATTTTCAGCTCGAATATTCGAGTAGCTCGCTTTTGTTTCAAATAGTTCGTCAATTTCGAGTACTCGCGAGGATTCTCCTTACCATTCCTCTTCTTACTTCGATGCTCCTTTTTTAATTATATTACTCGGAAAAATTTTCAAAAATATAGACAACCGAGATTAAGCCGAAAAACCTAGTAATCGCAGGAGGATTAACGAAGTGAAGCGTCAAAGTCAGGAATACATGGTAAAAGTGTTAATAAGAAATGTTTCTTCTTCGGCGAAGAAGGTATCCACTCACGACCGGATGCGCGGGTCGTGTTTTTGGTCAGACCGAGGAGCAGTGAGAAATGGACACGATTCGCCTTGCTGCATCCTCCTGAGAGAAACTCTGTTGCGTTTCTACACGCTTTTCAAACGCGACACAGATCGTATTTTTCTTATTTTTTTTTTTCATTCTTCTATTCAATTGAATCATCTTCGATACGCTTCTTGCAAGCCGAGTTAACTCGAGCGGGGACGGTTAAACGAGAGGAAAATTGCATTCCGAATGCATGCCCGTTGTTCGAATCTATTGTCGTTTGAGAAAAGAATACTTCCTTTGACGGTTCCGAAGGAGATGAAGCTATTTTTAAGAAACGTGCTCGAAGACGATGCAACCGAACAGTGCACGTGCTGCACCGGAACGTGCGAGTTTCATTATCGATGCTACTCGTGTCGCATTTTCAGCAGCAGTCCGCTCTTTCAGGAACAACATTCCGCTGGATTGTCGGTCAAGGGTAAAAAGTATGGAAGGAAATATCGTTCGCGAGTGACGGACGCCCTAATTCGCCTCTGCCGTTAAATATTAGAAATTTAAATAAAAAATATATATAGAAGGGTAGATTTTTCTATCAATCTCTGCTGCGAGATGCAGATGTTGCACGACCTTCGATCGAGAGTTTCAACGAAGCGAACCAAGAATAAACAGACGAAGGGTCGCCCTGCTGTCCCAAGGCGCGCTGGCTTCCCAGAAAAGGGCTCGCCCGTGTTTCAGAAAGCGTTCGGCTGCGTGTTCACGATCGAACGAGCAGACACGACGGATCTCCGAAACCTAAATTCACCACTGACCTTGACTGCGAGCTTCACGCTTCGAGGATCAGCTTATTGGCCCGTCATTTCGTCCCGATAAACGTCCGTCAGATACATAATGCCTTCACTGTTTTCCACAGAAATCGCGATATGTAAATATTTTTATTCGACCAGCGATTGCTGGCTGACCTCGAAATTAAACGAACCCGAACCATTGTATATTGTTCGTCTCTGCAGTGCATGGTCGATGAAATTTTATAATAAATTTTCAAACAATTCCGGACCACCGTAACGGAATAAGTTTGTTTAGTTGTATAGAATGTGGCAACGAGAGGGTAGGACGACCTAGTGGAAGACGATTAATAGGTGGTTACGGGACCGATAATACTTTTATCTTTCTCGGTGAATCTTCCCCGGGCAATTTTACGGGCCAGCCACGAAACACGAGCGCGCGAGCGGAACGGCTTAACGGGAAGCCATAAAATCAAATTAAACCGCTCTGATCCGATAGCCGGAGCTTAAACACCGGCCTCCTCTGCTCTGACGAACAATCCGAGTCGCCACGATAAATCAGGGCTTACCTCGGAGACTAGGCTTTTTCGAATCCGCTCGTTTCGGCGGCGTTCTGCTAGCGGGCAGCCGAGTAGGGAACGCGAACATCCCTATGCTAACCAGCATCAGCATGGCGGATATTAGCACCAAACCTGAAACACCAAATTCCATCTTTTGCTTCTCTTTTTCTGTGACATTTGGCATATTAAATGGTAAAGATCGATAAATATTTATTTAAATTGAAAAATAGTGAAGGGTTTTAATTTACCAAGCCACCACGCTCCAACCCATCTCGGATCCGTCGGCGTGATCTGCGGATTCACCGACAAATCCGCGTAAATCATCGTACACAATGACCCCAGGATGAACCCTAACGCTGGACCAAGGATCCTCACACCGATGGTGATCGCTGGAATGAAACACGTGCAACCAATTAAGCATCGATTATCAAATGGCTAATTATACTGGTGGAATTAATTCTGGACACTTTGAATAAAAATGTTAAATTGATACCGTAATATTTTTATTGTCATCTATATTCACATGATTTGGTTTGTAAAAGTTGTAAAATATTAATCTAACGAAATATTAATTTTTTTCTACCTACTTTGACGTGTTGAAAACGTAATTTTTATTGTATATTAAAAGTGTAGCTGTAAATGATCTGTTTACTGGTTTTTTTATATAAGCGATGCTCTAAAATTAGAGAACAGTGATTAAAATATAAAATATTAAATAATTTGAATAAATTTAAAAGTGTCCAGAATTAATTCCACTACTAGAAAATTTTCAAACGAATATCGCTTACCAAAATAAAGCGGGCTTTCTCTGTTAGCCACGTTGTCGTCGATATAAGGAATGCCCAGGGTGTAGACCGCTGTTTGACCCATTCCAACCCCCAACAAAGAGACGAAAAATATAGCCAAAACGACGGTGGTTATCTTGCTTTGTATCCTCTGCTCGGTCAACGAGTCACCCTCGCAATTGTGCATCGTGTTTACGTGTGACGTTGTCGTGGACGAGTTCAAGCTTCGAAAAGAGGGAAAATTTTTCAATTATAATTAATCCATAAGGGAGGAAGCAATTTCCGTAACGATAGAAAATGTTGAAGGATCACCTATCGAACGTGCTGTTCTCGAAACGATCCTGCAAGCTGCAAAAATGTGCAGGCATCGGGTCGGAGCTGTTCTGATGGATCAGCTGTTCGCCGAAGATGAAATGGGGCATCGAGCAGGTGAACGAGCTCACCGCGAACAGGATCATGCCCCAAGCGATCCACTTAGGCCGGTGACCTTGGCCTCCGTAGTACGTAAGCAGGAGAGAGGAACCGATCTGACCGATCTCTGTCGCTGACATTATGATACCGGTGGTCTTCGACTGAATCTGGAACAGCTTCTCGATCGTCGTGATCACCGACACGAAGTACGTGTAGTACATACCCTGGAGCACCTGTAATTAAAATGCGTCGACGGACCTTGTTTTAAGGGGTTGGGCCACTCTAGAATTTTGAAAAAGTCGAAATTTTTTCTTTTTTTTGCTTGAAAGGTGCCTTAATGTCTGGAAAAGTCGAATTTTGAATTCTGGCTTATTTTTCAAATTGGCCGGACTCATAAATCAAACAGATCATCATCAATCGATTTGAAAATTTAATAGTATATCCAAAACTAAATTCTCTACCGACCTATATAGGATTTTTTCATTACATCGCATAGTTCTTTTGTTATAAATAATTTGCTGGCGATTTTTTCTTGAAATTTTACATTTTCTCTTAAAAAATACGCCGTTTTTGCGAAAATCAATATATCAAAAAAATCCAACGTAGTTCAGTCGCTGTTCTCATATATAATCGAAAATATTTTGTTTTATTATCCTAAGTAATTATTAACAAAAATTAATTTTTGTATTTGTATTTATTTCATCATTTTTTTTTTAAATTCCCAAAATATGCCTATTTTTTCTTACTCCGGAGTGGCCTAGATAAACCCCTTAATAAACATTTCCTTTCATACCTCAGCTAATTGGAAATATCGAAAATGATGAATAAAATAGGATTGTTTTGTAAATAAAAATATTCACGAACCCAAGTGATGCAGAAGGTGACCAAAAACGCCTGTTTCGTGGCGAAATACTGAAGCCAGTGGGGTCTGCAGGGTCCCCATCCGCAGGACACATCCGCGTCGTCGAATTCCGTATGAAGGCTGCTCGATTTCTCGTCGGACATTATCAACTTGCCGTTTTCCACTCCGCTGATCTCGTGCAACTTCCCGTTTGGTATCGAGCCGTTGTTGTTGTGCTGTTTGCCGCAGATCAATCCGTTTCCGTTCGCCATTTTCGGCGGGATTATCGTCAATGCCTCGACGTTTCCGTTCGCCAGGATTTGGGTGTCTTCACCTGCCATTATATCCTTCGATTCTTATACCTTCCTTCTCCGTCTTGTTCTCTTTCTCTTCGTTCACCCTTTCGCACCCTCTACCCAGGATTCTTCCTCGTGAGAGGATCCTCGCGACCGCTCAAACGGTTTGCATTCGAACGGTCAACCTGGAACAGATAAATAAATATTTTTCTTTCAAATTACTTTTGTTGGCTTTTGTTTTCTGATTACTTGCTATTTTACATGATAAAGAAATATGATTTTCATTTTGCGACAAAAAACTTTTTTGCCTGCTGATAGGATCTCCCCTCTTTTATTTCGCGTGCGAGATAACAAATCTTTTCATTATTTATTTATTCATTACTAAACGGGATTATGCCTTTAATACAAAGTTTAACAGAAATAATTAGAGAACCATTAGGTGCCTTCTCTTTATTGTAATTAATGATTTATTTTTAAAAAGCCATAGTAATTCCAATTATTGAAATAATCGTTATTGTTATTACGTTGTCTTGTCGCTTTTGAAATAATCAAAACCGCGGTAAAATATTCAAATTAAAAATATTAATTAAGAAGGCGTAATACTAAAGGCACTGATGGATGTAATTGTCCAACAGTTTTTCGATAGAATTCCATCTTAAAATTCCAGTTTTCCGATTTTATCCGTACCGGTTGTTTATAAAGATCGATTACGTGTTTGCATGTGAACGTCATCGACATTCATTCACAGTTTTCCCTGTTCCAGTTAACGCCACTTTAAACAAAAATCTGAAAGCTATTCTCTGCTTGTTTTATTTTAAAAAGAACATTTCGTCGATTAAATATAATAAATATTAGATGCGAATAGGAAGGAGACAATGCGACTGAAATATCCTGTAGCCGGTATCCTCTCACTTTCATCGGTGCCCGACTTTCCTAATTTCCCTTCTGTTCCATTGCACCGGCTATCCTAACGATGCGGTTTTCACTGACAGCGAGTAGGAGTCTGTGGACTAGAACGTCCGAAGATACAACGGGTGACCCAGAAGTACTTCAAATGGTCGAAATTTCGCTTAAAGGAACGCGACACGTGGTGCTTTATACCGAAAAGGGTCATCCGGAGAGTCGGCGACGCACGGTTCTTAGGTACACTGATATGGCTTTCGTCAAAAAACTAAATGCGAATAAACTTAACACGTTGGACGCCATGGGGGTCACCGGTGACCGGCCCCGCAACGAATAATTAAAAGAAAAAAATAGAAAAACATTATTTTAAATAATATTGCTATGGTACAAATAATGTGAAATGGCAAATAAAAAGCTTGAAATTTGAAAATTAATTATTACTATTCTTAGTAATTAGAGCTTTAATACGTCCCAGAAAAAATGCCCAATTTCACTGTGGCGTTCAATATATAATATCTCAACGATTAATTTAACAAAATAATTTTATTCCATCGTCGAACGAAACGATTGAAAATAAGACTCCGAGGAAGAAACTTCCTGTCGAATGGTCCCGCGCATGATAATAAAAGCCGAGTACACGAGCGGATTTTATTCGGACGTTAATTGGCCGACTATGGTAACCGACCTCCAAAAACACACTGTCCAAGAATACGAATGTGTTTACGGCCGCAGTGCCGTTTACGCGCCATTGACCCGTTAATGTTCAAACCCGTCGCGTGTCTATTCTCCACGTGTCGAATCGAGCAACCTTCCCGGAATCGATTTGCCCGGCGGGAAATATTTTCCTCCTTAAAATTTCATTGAAATCGAATGAAAAATGAACAGAACCAAAATAATTTCTTCATTTGCGGTCTCATTAATTATAATACAAAATCAAAAGATCCTAAAAAAATTCAATCATCACTTATGCGCGACAAATCATCGGGTGTCCAATTAGAAGGCAATTCGAGTCGAAGGAGGAATCGATTTGTCCGGCGGGAAACATTTTCCTTCTTAAAATTTCATTGAAATCGAATGAAAAATTAACAGAAGCAAAATAATTTCTTCATTTGCGGTCTCATTAATTATAATACAAAATGAAAAGATCCTAAAAAAATTCAATCGTCACTTTCGCGCGACAAACCACCGGGCGTCCAATTACGAGCGAGATCGTTAGAAGGAAATTCAAGGAGGAACGATCGACGTTAGGGAATCAGTCGATGATTAAGAAGTTCAATTAGCCGAGAACTTTCGCCGGTTAAGGAGGGCAATGTCGACACACGCGTTGCAATCGGCACGAAATCGAAAGGGCCTACTGACAAGAGGCATCGATTCTCTCACTCGAAGATGGTGAAACTTCTTCCAACGATGACGATCGTCTGTTTTTGTCGATCGTAAATCCTTTTCAGGCAATTCGACCTGGCGAAGAGAAAATCATCGGAGCCAACAGTCCCTCGATTCATGATTCCGTTCCTCGTCCATGAATCACGCTTCTCAAAAATCATCGTTTCGAATATTCCGCAAGAAATCGGTTTATGAATATTTATAGATATTCCAACTTGGATAGGTTTTTTTAATAGGGAAAAGAGAAGCCTTCCTTTCTCGTGCTATTTTAGACGAAATGGTTCGTTTATCGCTAACAGAACGGAAGATAATTTTAGTTCGAGAATTCGGTTTCTCTAACTCTGTTTCAGATTTATCGCGCATGTAATGTCGTGACTGTTCTATACCACTGCTAATTAATATTTTTATTTCCATGAGATTTAGAATGTTCATTTTATATTCTGCCCCCCCCCCCCCCCCCCCCCCCCGATAAACCTTCAGGTATTTAACAAAATTAATTATAGATAATAAATTTGTTCGATCACAGAAGTTCCATGGTTACGGAATTAGTGTCAATAGGTTTAAGCTAATTATCAACGATTTATAATCTAATTCCACGCTCGTTAATGATCGCTTGAAAAGAGCGAAGAAATTCCAGGCGATCGATCGCAGGCTAATTGGAAATTCCTCTCGCATTTCTGATTTCGTTCGGGATTTCATATACTCTAACTATGATGCAACGAGAAAAGAAATTTCCGGTAATAAATTGTCGTGGTATGTTGCCGTAGGCTTGAATGGGGACTCAAATATCTCGTAAGAGTTCTCGCGGAGAGCCCACGTGCGTACTTCTCGCTTTCTCATTACATTCTAATAAATTTCATTTTCCCTTCGATCCAGACATTATCCTTCCATTATCATTAATTAGAGCTCGAACGTATCGCGCCTGCCGAATTATTTTTAATAAAATTTCAACAAAATTTTCCAAACACTCGGTGGGACTCGAAGTCTGATTCGGAGGATCTGGAATTATCACGAATCGTCGAAACTTCGTTCGCCTATCAAGACAGAGGGGCGAACGGTTCTCGAACGACAGAAGAAACACCTGGGCACACATACACGATCACAGGTAGGTAGGTAAACGAAAAGAGGCAGCGTTCCTCGTCAAGTTCCAACAGAGTTGCGCCGGAGAGACTTGGTCTAGGTCGCCTTTCACTGTCCTACTGACGTCTCGTGGTTAGTTGGTTAGTTGCTCTATTCTACTACGACTATAACTCAATGCCAGCATACACGTTGTCGTACAGAGCGACCCAAAAGAAACTACCGGCTTGGAAGGCCGAGCACGTGAACGTGCGAGGAAAGAAAATGGGAAGGGTGTAAACTTGACACCCGACCGAAAGGTGTCATCGTCGTTTGAATTAAAAAAAAATAAATTTCCATCGATAGGAAAAATGTTTGAATTTCCTTTCGATCGAGAAAAGATCCAGGAGAACCGATCCGTGTCTCGTTTCCCACTTGGAACGATTCACTTTCGATCGGCAAGTCGGTCGCCGCGGAACGCGTATCGCAAATCTTTGCAAATGCCCCCAAGAAAGTAAAGTGGAAAGCAGCGAGATTTATATGCTACTTTGATGTTCCCAGCAAACTTGTTGAACCTGATCTTGAATCTGGTTTACGGTGATACGCTCACATGCACGCGGAACGTTCAGCTAGACGTCGAAGAATAATTCGAGCCACTTTAGCGGGACAATAAATAATAAACGGCGTTAAAGACAAGGCGGAACGAGCCGGATGATTTTCGCGTTTTGCAGGGGCAGATACGTTCGCTCCTTTCTTAATTTATTCATCGACGCTTGGCATGATTTTATTGCGATCGAATTAAAAGTGATTTGAAATACTTGAAATTAATTTCAACTGGGATAAAAATTTTTTTACGTTTCTCTGAAACTTGTCGTTAACTCGGGAACGATTAAAGAACTTTCTAATTAACGCTTGCCACGCAGAAGGAAACAATTAAATCATTCGTTTTACCAGCAAAACAATCGAAAGTAAAAGCGTACAATTACGCGACAGCGGTTTTTCCTCTTTTTTCCTTGAAACTACAGCCCGCGGGGCTCTAATTCTAGCTGAAATGATCGTGCATCGTAATTAAGCGAGAACGAAAGTTGGGTACCGGTTGAAGCTGTCACCGTTGAATCACAGGCATCGCGAAAATCGAAAGCAGCGAAAGTAATTCTCGTGCTGTGAACAATAGCAGGAATCTCGATCTCCATCCTGATCTCGATTTCATTCTGGAAAGCGACAATTCGTATGCTGGAATTAACATTTTTTCTAGAAACTCCTCAGGAAATTGAAAGTTCATAATAATAGAAAATCTAAATAAATGTGCAATTGAAAGAACAGAATTTCATTTGAAAATATTAAGACAATTCTTCCGCTGGAACCAATATTTTTTCTAGAAGTCCCTCAGAAAATTGAAAGTCCTAATAATAAGTGTGCAATTGAAAGAACAGAATTTCATTTGAAAATATTAAGACAATTCATCCTCTGGAATCAACATTTTTTCTAGAAGTCCCTCAGAAAATTGAAAGTCCTAATAATAAATGTGCAATTGAAAGAACAAAATTTCATTTGAAAATATTAAAATAATTCATCCGCTGGAATCAACATTTTTTCTAAAAACCCCTTAGGAAATTGAAAGTCCTAATAATAATAGAAAATCTAAATAAATGTGCAATTGGAAGAACAAAATTTCATTTGAAAATGATAAATAAAATATTAAAGCAATTCGTTCGCTGCAATTAACATTTTTTTTAGAAACCCCTCAGGAAATTGAAAGTCCTAATAGTAATAGAAAATCTAAATAAATGTGCAATTAGAAGAACAAAATTTAATTTGAAAATGATAAATAAAATACCAAAAGGAAGTTCCTCGAGCTATCTTAATTACCTCATAAAAATCCAGCCCCAGTGAAATCAACCCCAATTACAAGCCACAATAAACAACATCATTCCTGAAATGACATCAGACTCAATTAAGCACTTAATCGCAGCAACGAGGCATAATGCAATCTTTACAGACTACCTCTATAAAACCACGCCTACCATGTCACACTGGGCAAAGGAATCACCACGACCCCGGCAGTAACATATTCTTTTCCGAAGGATGATTCGACGAAATACAACCACGAGCGTATATCTTGCATCGTTATTCGACATCGTGAACGTTTAACAACTTTTGAAACCTCGAAGATCTTGGTTATCCTTGAAGGTACCGAGTACTTTTGCAACGTTTTACTCGTCGATAAAACACAACATGGTAATATCAGTTTTGATAGTTTGTCGATTTCCAAGATCCTCGTTTCGATCTGAATTTTATTAATATTTATTTTAATTAACGTACGAATACTATATCAGCCTGCTACATAATTGAACGTATTCTTCTACGTAAATATTATACTACTTGAAATCATGATTAGAATTATTCAAACGTAAAGCAAAGTCGAATGGGACCTTGACAATTCTAACTTCTCTAGAGAATGTTCCAAGGTCTTCGAGTTGAAAACTAAACGACCGCCAGAAACATTACAATATCCGGTAGAAATGGCATGGTGGCATGAGAGCAAACGTATTATGGTAGCCATAGATAGGAACGCAAAGCCGCAGCGCATCATGGTGGACACAGCCCGATGTAATAATAGATTGTATTCACGACCATGGTGGCCCTTAGCCGCAAATTACTGACAATCATAGTCAACGCTATCGAAAGTTCTTCTTTTTTACTAAATAACCCTCTAACCACTGCTGTATCGTAATATTCTCATGGCGAGAAAATTTGGAAAATTGTGAGAGGGTAGCAAAGTCACCCTCGTAAATAAAATCTTAACGCGACTTCGAAGCGACGCATAAACGTCAGGAATCATAAATCTGACTTTGCAAATTAATACAAGCAACAAGAGAAAACGTGTAATGCTGTGTAATAGTTCAAGAATAATGGGGAGTGTCGCCTGGGGTTGTATTTAATCACATCGCCAGATAAGGATTTATCAAGGAGAAACTATTCAATCAATATTCCTGATCTTTAACATTGAACAAATGACAATATTCATAATAGAAATATTTTCCAAGTACAGTGGTACCTCGGTATACGTCCTGTTTGGACGTATTAAAGGAAAAATTAAATTAATAATCAATTATATTCGGAGTTGATGCAAACTATAACCGCAAAACAGGAGGCAATCAAATTTATTCCATTTGGTTCGTTAATTTAGAATCTATCATTAGGTTACATTTATATTTTACAAATTATGCTAAATAAACATCTAGGAAATCGCTTAAATACTGTTCATAACATAAACAGTGTTTAAATTATTTTACAATTAAAGACAAGGATTAATCATTTTTTAATTAATTCTTATGGGAAAGGTTGATTTGGTACCAACCATCAGGAACGGATTAAGGTCGTATACCAAGGTACCACTGTACCTAAAGAAGCTAAGACACCCCCTGGGGGGTAGTTTCCCAAATTCCTGAAAATCGCGGTTAGAATTTTACTGAGTAAAGTCGAGAGGTCTGCAATTTCTTCAGAATCCCCCGTTCGATCGAAAGCATCAACATACCTCCCTTTTACACACCTTTCTCGAACGTGCAGCTCGCGTGGCCGGCCACGTGTGGCATGGTTTGTTGCACGTGTAGCGCCGGTGCCAAGCGATACAAATCGACCCAGAGGTTTCACGGTTTAGTTAAACCGCCTGGCTGAATTCGATCTAATCCCATCTCGCTGGTTCGCCGTTTGATTTATAAACGTTCGTACCTTTGATTATCTCCGTTGCACCGTCTTACCATTTTTCTCCCCTATTCCCACCGATGTACGTATACCTGGTGCTTCCATTAAGCCTTCTTGCTACACACGTGGCACACGATTACGCGAGTCAGGTGAACACACAGGTGCACAGGTGTGCCGAGATCTAGAGACGGGAACGGAGCCGGTGATTGGCTCGCGAACAATGCGGCTAATCATGTTTTCGCGTGACATCTCGCGATAATAAGTAGGTCAACTAGACTGATAGACTCGTTCGGCTGGTCTGAATTATTCTCGCGGATTTATCTCCCCAGCAGACCGTTCAATTACACTTTTCAAATGTTTCAACGTAGATCTATTTACCTCGAATTTCCACCGTGTTATTTTATTAATTTTTTCTAAGAAATTTGAATCAAAACACGGTTTAATCTCATTGGAATGATTAATTTATAATTGTAATAGAATAAAACTTTCTTTTTTTATTTATTTAAATTTTTATAGCATATGCAGGCTCGGTTGGCAAAAGTTTTACGCACGCATTTATTTCAAGCTTTCAGCGTTGCACGAGGTGTACCCTTAATGAATTCGCGGAAATCTCATTCCTTCGCGAATTCTTCTCCGCGCGCATAAGAGGCCTCGTTACCAGCGTCCAGGAAATATTCCCGGAATTCCTGGAAAATAGATGTGCCTCGGTTAAGGATACTCGTTTCTCCGTTCGCCTTCTTGCACACCGAACTTCCTTCCTTTGTGTTCCGAACTTCATTGGATCACGTTCACGCTGGATTAGAGGCCTTGAAACTTCCCAGCTACGTTGCACGCTTCGAAACCGATAGATTTATCCATCGTGTTTTGCTTAATCGAAGTTTGATCGAAGATAACGAGCAATTCTCGGCGGATTTTTTAAAGGGTAGTCGAGTGAAACTGCGAAGATTGGAATTCAGGATTTCAGTTCGGTAAAGCTTTTAATAATTTCGTATTTTTATATTTTTCGAAGAAAAAATAATGGGAATTGGAATTTTTTAAGCGGAACACGACGAGTCTGACCGCGTCAAGTAGAATCGTCAATGATAAATCAGACGGCGGACGCAACGAGTATCGTCGCATTGCAACAGTTGCGAATTTCAATGAGGAAAATTTTAATTATTTTCTTAAATTCAAAGAAAATTCGATTCAATTATCCTCTGAAAATGAACGCGCATATTGGTTATCGAGGATCGAATAAAACCGAGTTAATTCATTCTGTTTCAATTTCATCGGATAATTAAGAAATAAAGAAGAAGGAATTCCTTATTTATTTTCCTGTAATAAGGATAGGATTAAGGATTTATATCCCCCGTATCTTTCATAATCCGTACTATAATATGCCGTGTGCGTTAAGCGTAGCTATTTCTGCTGTGCCATTCGACGAGTTAAAAGTGAAGATCCCATCGATAAATATATTATTAAGCATTGAATATTGCCTGTTCGAATCACGATTTACCTCTCCTCCTATGTTAATTTATAAATCTGATTTAACGAAACCTTTCCCTCTTACTGGTTAAGTCGGTTAGTCACCTACAAAAAAATTAATCTATTTTCAAACAAATCATCGCTCAATCGAATAAAAATAAATCCACGTGCATTCGCGTCAACACAGGACAAGTTCCTTCCCCCTTTTTCACCTGCTACACAATGTTCAAGGCTTCGACGCGGCTCATCTGGTTCGGGTTAAAAGAAAAGCAGAAGAGGCTATAAAGAGTGGCACGAGGACACGAACGAGGAGCGAAATTCAGTATCGTGTACAGGCGAGAAACTCAGACGGGGAGAGTGAAAGAAAGTGAAAAAGCCATGGACACAAGAGAGCTATGCGCTGAACGGAGAAAGAGAAAAAGACAGGCAAAACTGGCTGGATGACCTCGGTCTCGGGTAGTTGCAGTTGCAACGCGACAGGTTCGCAGCTGCAAGCCTGTCCCAGATGTCGAGGCTGACGTCGGCGTAGGTGTGAGAGATCTGTGTACACGCGGCACACCGTTTCCTTCCAACAGATCTCCGCTACGATCTGTGTCACGGCGTCTTTCTAGCCGGTTTAAAAGTAAAAGTAATTGATAGACGACCACAGCTACATTCGCGGATGATCGCCTTGAATGTCCTTAGAAAATCATTTCGATCATTTTTTCATCGGAACGATGATTCTTCGAGCTTAAGGGGTAACCACCTCTTTGACAACTTCAAAATTTCAGGCACTTTCGGGAATTTTTTTTTAAGAAATGCAATGTTTATGAAAATCCAATTATACTAATTTATTAGGCATTTTTTTTGCTTTTTCGTTTCGAAAAAAGAGGATCAAATGGTGGGTACAATAACTCAATCTAGATGTGACTAGTTTTCAAAAATATGCACTTTTAATAAAATGGCATCGATTTAAATTAAAACGTAAATTTCGTTATTTAAAGTTATACAGAAAATCGAAATATCAATATTTTGAAAAAATCCTGTGTTTCACTAAAAAAATATGTGACAATTAAATTACAAAAAGATTCAAGTAGATTGATTGAAAATTGCCCATCGATTTTGAAAATGCTGTTTCGAGTAAAACGCTTTTCAAGTATCTGTGAATAGAAACGATTGAAATAAAAGTTATCTTTAATCTGCGATTCCAGGCCCATAAATTAATAGCATTAATACTTTAAACGAAAAAAAAATTTCGAAATTTTAAAGCGGTCAAAGTGGTGTTTTCTAATATTTCTAATTTTAATTTAAATATTTCTAATATTTTAATCTCTAATATTAATTCCTTAATTCTAATATTTAAATCTCTGTTCGATTTCTTACCAAAATTCGCTAAGATGAAGAGTGCCAAGAGGATCTGGACTTACCTGTAACAGAAAGAGAGAAGAAGATATTAGACGGTGTAGGAAACTTCTTGTTTACAGGTCAAAGATAAAAAGTAGGTCTCGGATGCAGCTAGTCGGGAAGTTGCAGACGCAGCAGGTGCGCATCTGCGACCTACTCTCTAAATCGATGGTAAGCACCGGTGACGTAGGCGCAAAACTGCATCGGATCGGCAGCACGTGACGCGTTCGTGTGTGCACAATGCACCGAGGGATACAAATTGCCAACGATTTTACCGAATTACACGAAATTGTAAATTATCATGAGAAAATAAACGGTACGAGATTAGAATTCAAAACGAGGAGGTCAATTTGAAAAATAATCATTCTATTCAGAATAAGGTGTCCATTGATGATTCTAATTTAGCACTGTATAAATGACCTGAAACGAGCGAAAAGAAGAAGCCTGAACTATCAATCAAAGATGTTACTATATTCCATTTAACTCTACGCATCGGTCTCTATTGAAGCAATCACGTGAATTGCTACCAGTCGGATTTGGAACTCTAAAACTCTCGTCAATTGAGCGACGTTAGCTAAAGGCTTCTGCCTAATTCCAGTATCGGAACGACTACCACCTAGATTATTAATTGAAAAATAGCTCTGCCCGTCCTTCTGTTCGGACAATTTTGTCGCTACCTTAATAGTTTCTCGCATGGCGTATCGAAACTTGCCAACTCTGATCGAAATTAAAGAGTTGAAAAACAATGGAATTAATTAGGATAGAAAATGACCCGAGTGTCTCGAAGCAACGGAGAGCATCAGGTACGCAGCTGCGGAATGTCCCATATTCCCATGGTGGACTCGGGCCGCTCGATAATCGAGATATCGGGCACGTAGGTGCGAGAAACCACAAGAGGCACGAACTACGTTGCACGTTACGCTCCCAGCTTCATACACGGCTTGCATCATACGCATTACACACAGTTTGCTTGATGAAACAAATTGGTATGACCTGGTCTAGCCGCTGTTGCTACCGATGCTTCTGCTGCTTCTCATCGACACCCTCCAGGCCAGCCTCTTCCTCCTCCTCGTCGTTTCATTCAAGGAAGTCGTTTAAAAGAGAGCAATTTCCGGGTAGCAATTCGCCACTAGTTTTCCTATGCTTCTTAAGTTCTCTTGGCTCGCGGTCAATTTCAATTGATTTAGATAGCCACCGCAGGTATCTATGCAGGAATCTTTTCCCTTTCTGATATACCAGGTAATTTCCTAGATTCGATAGCTAGGCGGAACGCGTTCTATGAAATACCACTGATTTTCATCTATTATCCCTAAAGCCTAGAGGAGAGTCGGTATCGCGTTCCCTCTTTCTTTTCTTTCTACCGGGTTCAAGAAGCTCGCCGTCGAGTCTCAGGCGGTGCAGAATAGCCGGATGAAAGACACATTATTCGGGGAGGTTCGCGAGAAAAGAGGAATTGGAGCAGACCAGCTTCCGAAAGGTTCGTTTACGCGGTGCAGCAGGGGATTCGTTGGATGGTGATCGAGTGAAAATCACGGGCAACGGTGGAAGGGGCCACGGGGTCGAGCAGGGGCGGATAAAAAGGGGAAGGAAGAACGTCAGCGAAAGAAGCTCGAAGGAGAGGATGGGAAAAAAAAGGGGCTTTCGCTGGGTCGCGACGCGACGTTCGCCGCGCATAGTTCAAAGATAGAAGAGCGCAGCAGCCACGTTGCACCGATGCATGCTTGGTGCATGTGCATCGGCCCCGGTCGTGCGCGCATGCACACACCGAGACAAGTAACCAGCTCTGCACCACCGCCATTGAGACCTGACCTACTTTGGGACACACGGTTCGCCGACATCGCGCTTCGCCCGAGTAAAAGCACCGAGCAAAGCACACTCTGCCAGCGTGGGCGGCCGGTTACTCTTCTCCCTCTTCCTTCCTCTTTCGCCGACACTTTCTTCCACCTTTTTCAATCTATCCGATAAATTTTATAAAAGGGATAAAAGTAAAAATTGGTACGCTATCTTGGCGAATTCTTCTGCAATCCCTCCGTCACCCTTGTTTGCTCCTTTTTTTCTCCGCCGTCTACCTTTCGGTTCTCCACCCCTCCGCTCCAGCGGATATAATGCAGCGGGTTTTCGGTGCACCATCGGCCGCACGTACCGAGAGATTTCGAGTGCATTGGCCTAGATACGGGCGAACCGAGCGGAGTTTGATATGAATTTTCCGGTAGACGCGGATTTTCCCCTCGGATATCGGCGGCCCAGCGAGACGAAATCCCCGCGAAAGGAGGACAGAGGGAGCGCAATAAAGGCTGCATCGACGTAGTCGATTCTCACCGAGCCGAACAATATTCCTCGATTGAATCCACTTGCGGCGCCTGACACTCTTCCCTGGCAAATGGCTTCATCCGTGGGAGAACGAAACGACTACTGTCTTTCCGTCCGGAGAAAATGCTTGGAAATCGGGGAAATGGGCCGTGTTAATAGGGGAGGAAATAAGCGTCTCGTTTCGTGAATTATTCGAATATTTAAGCGTTGCCGGAGAGTCGGCGACGCACGGACGAATTCCACCCCGACAGTTTCCTGTCGCGTTTAGAAGCTAAATTCTGAAGAAAATTTGCCAATTTAATATTCGGTACTTAATCTTGAATTGTTCGAAGCTCGACGAACCCAGAACGGATACAAGATCCCAGGAAAAAAGGTAATGATAGTCATACGAGAAACCGGTAATTGTTAGATTATCGGTGATCATTAAGACGCATGACTAACATTTACGACTGTGGAATCACGTTTATGATCGTGCGAACGAAGTCCATAAAAGAGTTTCGATGCACAAAGCATTATCAGTGAACGTGAAAGGGAGAAAGAGAAAACAGTGGTAGGATCAATCGAAGACTCCTTCGAGAGTCCTGCTTGAATACGATTTTCTTACTTCGAGCCAGAATACGGAAACATCGAGCTACTTGGAGGAGAAAAAAAATATATTTCGATGGCCGTGAAGATCGGCCCACGAGAAACGTTACAGAAATGGCGCACGAAAGCGAACTGTTATCATCGCGAGTAAGAAGAAACGTGCAGGGTATATTCGTTCGATTATCTTAACGACGCCGCATACCGAACGGATCCTTTCACCAATAACGTATTTAAACATTGTCGCTTTACGCTTTAAAAGTAAAAAAGAGAAATCGAGAGGGAAAGCAGCGCAGCGTCGCGAACGCGAGCAATCAATTTGCATTAACGAATAATTCCTGCCCCTCCTGAAATTCGTCGCCGACCGCTTTCTTCTTTCGCCTCTGCGATTTCTGTCCGCCGTATTCGGTAAATAACAGCTTTAACCATTAATCCAAATTTTTAACGCTTCGAATCGTCAAGATTTACCCCGCGAGCTGGTACAATGAATCGCGGCGCGAAACGCGAAAGCTTCGCTTGTCAAGCTAAACAAACTCGCGGATAGCTGGCGTGTTCCCTCGCGAACGGATCCGCAAATAATCCGGCCAAGTCTTCTATAAATTCACCTTGAAACGGTTATCCACCCGTTCGCGCGATTCAGCGACACGCGGACGACGCGACGCGACGCGACGCGGTGCATCGTCGTCGCAAACGCTCCGCGAAATCGGTCGTGCATGACCGTGCTTGCGACTTTAACGCAAACTTATTGCCAGCACGAGAAGATCGGTCACGGTTCGCGAACCAATACACCGATACCCTGGCTGAAAGTTTCTCTCAACGTTTCTATCTATTCGATCCACATAGCGTAAATACAGGGTGTCCCAGTTTCAGTGGTCCAAAAGCAACTGGGTGATAGAGGACATCATTTCCGACAAAAAAGGTCCTATTTTTGATGGTTCAAAAATTATTTCAATTTCAGCGATTCAGTCCACGAATCGAGATAATTTTTCTAACAGAAACCAAATACCAAAATCGGTAATTATTCAAAATAAAGAGATATTTCATAAACTTTTCTAGGAAATAGAAAGCTGAATTTGAAACCAATCGAGTAGTTTAGTCATAGCGATCGATTTTGTTCGATCACTGATCACTAAAATTGGAATAACTTTTGAACCATCAAATTATAGGACCTTTTTTTGTCACCCACTTGCTTTTGGACTACTGAAACTGGGACACCCCGTATAAATGAAAGAAAATTTAATCGCCGATTCGTAGAAAAGCGTGAATGGAATCATATGATCGATCGAGCTGTCGTCGAAAGAAAAATGGTTCAATGAGAAAACAGGAGCAACGGGGCTAGAGTATTTTTAGACGGGTCGAGATTGACCGTGTTCGGCTGTTACGATGGCTGGCGCACGTGCATCGGCAGAGAAGGAATCGTTGCACCAGAGAGAGCTTGCAGCCCCCGTCGTCTCAACTGGGTCAACGTGACACCGTCGACGTCGTCGCTCTTGACGCACGTGCAAACATCTTGAAACGCGGCACGCATGTGCAGCTCGCCTCGACGAGGCGGCTAACTTCGCCTGGATTTCCCTCTAGACGATCAATGACGTCCGGGAAACGTTCGTGTTCCTCTTTTCTTCGTCCTTCGCGCGTAGCGTGTCGTTAAACTCGACCGTCGTATATCTCAGGGTGGGTCTGGCGCCCTGGTTTATGAAATTTTCCTAAATTTTCGCGTCCCAACCGATCAGTTCTAAGATTCTGAGATTATTCAATTTTCAACCACCCTTGGGAAAGAATTGAAAAATTCAAGCACCAAAAAATCGTCGATTATCCATACCTCTTTCCAGAACCAACGCAGAGACAAACGGCCAGGTATTTGCACAGACACAACGGAGAATCGCGTAAAGCACTCGATATTCCGCGTCGCGCATTCCCGAATCGAACGTTTGTCGTCGATGGTTAAATAAAGGGAAAAAAAGAGGCAAAAGGCGAGTGAAAGTGCGAGCCGTCTCGAATTCGCGATTAGAGGGGCCGTTGTTGAAGAAGAGGCGCGCACCCGCGGCCGCCGCCGCCAGGCCCCGAAAAAGGCGAATCACCTCTGCTCGAAAGTTGCTCTTCCGAACGAGTGTTGCGACTTGACGCGGTGAGGTGGGACGTGGCTAAGGGGGGAAAAGGAGAATCGCGTATACGAAATAACAGGCTGTTCAAACTGCGCAAATGTTTGCGAAATGACGTCAAAAACTCGCCAGATCCGCGAGGATTACACGTGCGTCGTGTCAGTGAACGCGTGCCTGGTCAATCTCCAAGACAAAGGGATGATCCCGGTTAATTATCGGAACATTGGCGAGGAATTTAAGCGAACGAATCGCAGGGAGGATTAAAAATAATCGTTTCTATTCTGGATATTATTGACAGGCGTTCGCGTTCTATTCTTGATTATTTAATGAGGATAAGTTTCCGAATAGCCCACCCCTAATTGAGAACTCAGATTCGGTATATAACCTATATTGACTTCAAGAAACCGATTAAAGTTGGTTTCAGAGCTGGATATCTTACCGTTTTTGAGATATCGTGGTAATTGTACAATTTTGGGACTACGTATGCGCTATTCCATACTGCGCATGCGCCATTCGATACTGCGCATGCGCTATTCAATACTGCGCATGCGCTATTCGATACTGCGCATACACGGAACCTAACCTAGCCTTACCACGATATCTCGAAAACGGTAAGACGTCCAGCTCTGAAACCAACTTTAATCGGTTTCTTGTAGTTAATTCAGGTTATATACCGAAACTGAGTTCTCAATTTTGGGGGGGCCATTCGGAAACACAGCCATTTAATGACACTAAATCGGAGACGAGTGGACGCGTTAATTTTAAAAAGAGAAGCTGATAGCGAGACGAACGGAGAGGAGAAGCTGGGTCGCGAGAGGCCGAGAGCAGAAACGTCGTTGAACGTGCTCCGAAATAATGCACGACTAAGAAAAAAGAAAGAGGGATACGCGAGGGGATGCACCTGGTTTACCTGGCTGCACAACCTGCACACGGATGCATATTTTTCCATCCCCTATTCATTCGCCAGTGTACGCTGCCTGCTATGACCCACTTCCGTCTGTGGAATAAACGACACACCACCCACGCACGGGATCCACCTCGACTTCCATTCGAACACGCCGTTTTCATTCAGCTGCCACGTCGATGTTCCAACGAGTCTACCTCGTCGGAACGTTAACGTAGATCCAAGGATTTTTCTTATATAATTTTATAACAATTTCAAAATGATGGCTGCAGTCGCTGCGGTATAAAATAAATATTTTCCAAGGGAAACTGTGATTCACCGAATAAGCAATTGAATACAGAAGCGATCAATTCGAAAAGCGTAAACGATAACTGGAACATTCCGGGAAGTTTGAAGCAAATATCGTAGATGCCAAGCATTACAAAACGGCATGAAGAAAGCGAGCGTCGAAAAGCACGGTAAAAGCAGAAAGTGGAACGGCGCGGCGGTCGGATTGAAAGCCTCTTCTCGTTCGGCCACTAACAGACATTTATGAGACACTGGAATCCGAGGAACGACCGGTATCTCGTATTTCGTCGTCGAGCCAGAGAATCGAGCAACCGTGAACCGCCTACGCGGCCGATCGGATCGAACCGAACGGATTAATAGGGAAAAACTGTTGCGTACCCTCCTCTCTTCCGTAATCTTGAATAAATTAGAAAAGACTATCCTCGTGGCTGTCGAGATGCGACCTAAAAACATTTTCGTCGTTCGATTCGATTCGACTTTTGAATTAGCGTATGCGGGTCGAGATGGCTTTCGATTCTTCATTTTTACAGATGGAATTTAGGTTAATTCTTCTCTATAATTACCATAGGCGAAATATTTCCATTTTTAGACTCCGATGTTTAATAAATATTTTATTAAACTTAATACACGGAATTCTTACAATAGACCAGGGATCATCAAAGGGGTCGATGAATACCAATGCTATTCAATCACAAATTTATTGACAGCAACATTGATAAAAATTTGGTTTCGTTAAAATAAAATAAATCATTTAAGAAACAGATAAGATTCTTTTTCTTTTTTAACATTTTTTTATAGAGGAGGTCGATAAGAGAATTAGCAAATTTTTAGGGGTCAATGATCAAAAAAGTTAGACACTTAAAGTAATTTTCCACTGCTAACGACTCTTTTTTAGCTGACTCTAATTCGTATTCTTCTTCTAGAGGAAATTCTTGTTCTGGTACTGTTTTTAAATTCTTGGATATTACTAAGGTTCGAAAGGTTAAGATAGAATTTAGAGTTTACTTATCTTAACCGAAACGCGAAGAGTAAAAATATTTGCTTAGTCTATGACGGTATCCGACTCGATTAAGTTAGGTAAGTAAAAATTGAAAAATATGAAAATACAACGATGGCAGAGGTTTGTATCGGCAACGATGTGGCTCCTCGAACGAGCCTGGAACGTCGCGTCGTTCCGTGGCCGAATCGGGCCGAGTTTGCCGGATGCCCGGCCGGCCGAACCTGTCTCCTCTACCGGCACGCACGGCGCTTCATCGAGCCACCGTCACGCGTGGAAGTCGTTTACCCCTCGGAGTTATTTGGCCCCTTCGTGGCGAGCAACGCTCCGGCCAACACGCTCCAACCGGACGACCACGAAGAGTGACACAACACGCGGCACGGCTAACATCCGAGCGAAAGAGAAATCCACTGTTTATTGGTCCCGGTTGATGGGAGAGGAAGTCGCGAGGGCAGGATTGAAATTTGTCTTTCGATCGTCATAGGGTGTGACATTATTTCTAAAGATTCTCAAAATTCCTATTCCATTTCTATGATTCTTTGAACAAAAGAAAATTTCCTTTCTTTTAGGGAAAGGGACAACGATAATCTTTCAATCGTCATAGGGTGTGAAATTATTTCTAAAGATTCTCAAAATTCCTATTCCATTTCTATGATTTCATCGCTCAACTTTGAACAAAAGAAAATTTTCTTTCTTTTAGGGAAAGGGATAAATTATTTCTAAAGATTCTCAAAATTCCTATTCCATTTCTTTGATTTCATCGCTCAATTTTGAAGAAAAGAAAATTTCCTTTCTTTTAGGGAAAGGGACAACGATAATCTTTCAATCGTCATAGGGTGTGAAATTATTTCTAAAGATTCTCAAAATTCCTATTCCATTTCTATGATTTCATCGCTCAACTTTGAACAAAAGAAAATTTCTTTCAAATTTCTTTTCTTTAGGGAAAGGGACTACGATAAGGGCATCTTTCAATCATCATAGGATGTGAAATTATTTCTAAAGATCCACAAAATTTCTATTCCATTTCTATGATTTCATCGCTCAACTTTGAACAAAAGAAAATTTCTTTCAAATTTCTTTTCTTTAGGGAAATGGACAACGATAAGGATATCTTTCAATTATCATTTAATCTTCACAAATTTCTAATCTATTTCTATAATTCCATCGCTCAACTTTAATTGGACAAAAGAAAATTTCCTTCTTTTAGAGAAAGACAACGGACTCGGCTGATTTTTAAGCGTCTGTCCGCTTACCGAATGGAAAAGAAACGGAAAACGCGAGGCGGATAAATCGGTCGAATGAAGGAAACGTCAACGGGAAGAAGGAAAGAAATAGCAAGAAAAACCGAGTGCCAGAGGAAAAGAGAGAGGAAAGAAAGATGCTACACACGTGCCAGGGACACGCGTGCGTGTGTGGAGCGAGAGAGAAAAAATAGGAACAAGAAAGACGCGCGTGCGAGAAGGACGAGGATAAAAAAAGAGGACGTGTGGACGAAGTAGGGAGAAAAATTAGGAAGAAAGCGGAGGCAAAAACGCTGGGGATGGGAAATGGGATAAAAAACGTGGAGAAAGGGAGGAAAAAGAAAACTCTGGTTTCTCTTTCTTTCGAGTACACTCTGCGGAAGAGAGCTCGCAAGCGAGTGATTTTAGTCGTTCCATTCTCCCTCCAAAGTCGCTTCACGAGGATCCCCCTTCACGGCTGCCGAAAACAACGTCGCGGAGACCTTCGTATGGCAACTCGCCCGCCGACGACGACGCCGGGACGTATTCCGCATACGTAAACCCGTGTCTCTCCTCGAGGAACAGCGACGAATCCGCTCGCGTCTCACGAAATTTCGGGGAACGATCCTCGGACGAAACGTCGGACACGCCGAGGTGTGTCCATCCACGACACGTACAAAATCCCATCATCGCGTACCCTCTGGAATTTTCCCGAATTTTCCCGAATTTTCCACCTTTCCATTTCTCTCGACAATTTCCCTCGAATCGAATTATTTAAAGAATCGATTTTAAAATAAATAAACGGTGCACTTTTCGAAGCTGAAAGCTTATTTCCACCCTTCGCAAATTTCCCCCCCACTCAACATTTTCCACGGCGAAGAAAAAACAAGAATATTATTTTAAACACAGACGGTGTATTTCGAGATCAACAGCTTTTCCACCCACGCCATTTACATTTTCCACCGTGGTTCCTTCTTGTCACCCTTAGTATTTTAAGCTTAAGGGTTTTTATTATAGCAACAACTTGATTTTCCGGCAGAAATGAAAATTTCCCGTACGAAAGGGTGAAACCTATTTCCAGCTCTGCCAGGACAACTTTGTTCATTGAACTTTTACGCGCTCGTGTTTCTCGGAGGAACATATTTTTTTTTTCCAACTGCGTGGGATGAAATCACGTGGGAACTGTTTCGTGACATACATATGTTCATACGTGTGTGTGGGTTTTCTTTTCATGAACGCTCTATCGAATTCTCTCTTTTATTTCGTAACAACTTTCCATCGACGTACAGGAGTTCATATTAAAAATTGAAAAAAAAAAGAATCAATTTTCTCGTTGCACTGCACCAAAGTTTCCACAGGCATGACGAATATGCAACGATGCACGCAAATAAACGACCTACAGGCTGGAAGGGGAAAAACTTTTGAATCGTAAAAATATCACGCTTTTCTTCGAAAAACTGCTACCACGACGACAGAATTTTCCTAATGCTTTAAATATCGCGATATCGAACCGAGGCTTTCAACATTGCCGAAAATAACGCTGGAAAACGTCGGACCATCGGTCGGAATTTCAGTAACGGTCAAAATAATGTCGAGGACTGTTCGTCTGGAATATTAATAAAAATTCATAATGTTTCGCATTGGAAGCGTCGGAAAAATTTTAACCCTTTTATTTCCTTTTCTCAACGACCCCAATTTGCCTAAGAAATACCCTAGGAATATTAAATTTCTAATTTAAATATGAAACTTGACATAAATACGATGTATTAGGAACATGACCCATGACACGAGTGTGATTGCTGGTTATAAGACACGGGGTTAAGAACGATCGAAGGGTTTTCCACGCAACTTCGATAAGTGGCTAGATCAGAAGTATTTAACTTGTCCGCGTTTAGAAGCGTGCCGTCAGTTTCTTTCGACCATGGCCTTAATCGCAAAGTGTACCGATACGAGTACCATGCTAAGTGCATCACCTTCTTTTATTTTTTTTACCTCGATGAACCTGCTAACGTATTTTTCAGAACCAATGAACCCTTCGTTTATCGCGATTAGAATTCATCCGAGCGGAGATAAGAATGAAAAGTAAGGAAATTCGAGGGTATACGGAATTTTATCTGTGAGCAAACTTGGAAGGATTTATCAAGAAATATGCTTCCCTGGCAAACAACGAGAAACCGGAGGAGTTTTAAAATCTCTTTGCGCACCGTTCTGTTTTGACAATTAAGCTGTTATCTTTCTTATCGCTTCGAACCGTACTTAGATCCGAGGATCGAGCTACCTTGTTGTCTCTGGAAAGAAAATCCCGAGTGCAAAATACGCGCTTGACCTTAGCAAGTCGTCGGTTCGCGAGGTCGACGGATCGATCGTGGCAGGAAAGAAAAACAAGAATCGAGTGGTATTATCATCGTGAAATAAGAAAGTTTCCATTCGAAGTTCATCATTCAATGGAGATTACTTTCCGGATGAATCGAGTAGTATGGGAGACGTTCAAAAGATCATCGGTATCTCGAGATTTTTTTTTCTCCCCCCTGAAAATGATTATTTTTCATGATTTTCTCACTTCGAAACGATTCGTCGAACCGAAACGATGTCTCAGCCTTCCTCGACCTGTATCAGGCTCGATAAACGAGCACGCGATTAATAACGATGTCAAAGCGACGCCAATTGAGCGTCACGCTAAAAAATATTGACCCAAATCGTGAGCATTCGATTCGCCGGAGACGTTACGTATCCTATCGTACAATGCACTTTCACGCTGGCTAAATAATCCGACTGATAACGAGCTATTCAAACAGCTCCGTTTTTTTTTTACACCGTCCAACTTGATTGCTCTGATAAGATAAAAGCGATATTCTGCAACATCGATCCTCGCGATGGTTCCTCTTAATTATAATTAATTATTTCAACAGTGTGGAATTTGGAAAATGAAAATAAAATTATTATCGGAGCTTTCTCCATGGTCCGCCAAAGGAGCGACTCGATTTATTTGAAAAATGAAAATAAAATTATTATCGGAGCTCTCTCCATGGTCCGCCAAAGGAGCGACTCGATTCAATCGCGCTCTGCTCTAGAAAAGGGGTACGCCTCTGAACGAATCAGATTTTCAGCGAACAATCAAAGGGTTAAATAGGAACATGGCAAGATCGCGAAGAAGCAAGCACACTAGCAACTAGAACGACTATCACAAGGTAGTTAGCGTGAACAGAGACGTGACGTTGCCGGTTGCCTGTCCGAGTACTTTCATTGCTGTTATACAACCGCGGATCGAGCGACCGACCGACCGCTGAAAGGAGAAATGGGAACACGCAGTGGTTCTCATGCAAATCCGAACGAGAAGCTTATCGATCGTTTGTTCGAGAGCAGAACGCGGATAATAGTTCCCGATGGATTTCGTGACCTAATTTACGGGATAGCTTAATCGTTTCCAGTCTGACGTATCGCTTTTCGGATATAACTCGGTTCCAGAACAGCAGTCTCGAAACTGAGCACCGAAAATTTTCAAGAAATATACACCTTTGCTCTAAAATAATTATTAACTTCCGATTGGCAGACGATTGCATTTAATTATTCAATGAAAATGAATGAATGAAACTTCATTTTACGGTGAATGGAAGGGATATTCAAAAGAATATTTTAATATTCTCCATCTACCTGTATTATAATTTCAAAAGAAATTCCTGTTCCTTAAAATTCCATTTTTAGAATTTTAGCGATTATTATACAGTAGCCAATAAATAAATTTCTTAATAAATGAGAGGACAGCCAGCGATTGAGCACCGTGCACAAGAGCAGAACGAAGGTGAGTTTTATCTCGCGGTGTTCTACCCAAGGCTTCGTGTAATCTCGGTCGCGGAGAAAGTGGAAAAGTGTATCATTGACTTCGTTCCCTATATACACGGTGACTCAACTTTGTCAACTTCGTAATTTGTTTCTCTAAAAAAACACCTCCTCCTCGTTTAACCCTTAAACATAATCCAAAAATGGGGATGAAACATAATTTGTTTGGTCGAATCATTTTCAATTAATTAACTCCTCAAGTTGATGAGAAAGTTTCTGATAATTATTTGAAACGAATTCATCAAGTTAAAAGCTGAAATTCCTAGGTGCAATTTAGAACTAGAGGAAGTGATTAAAATGAACGAACATGGGGAAGCTGGATATTTTTGAAGAGACACTTGCAACGATGATCAAAGTTGCTCGCAGATAAGAAGTGCAGCAGCAACAGTGTTGCAGCGTTCACCTATTTTCAGCACGCGGTCTAATATTAATCCCGACGATACCTGCCACTAAAATCGATATCCCTCGCTGTTTCAACTGGGTCAAACAGTTGCGCGCATTCTGACGTTATTTTTAATATCGCAAAATCCACCCCCCTTTTCCCTCGGGATCTTGCATTTTCTTCCGAGCGACCAGTTCCTCGGAGAAGCTCTTCTTATCGCGTTCCACTTGCGCGTAAGAAGGGATGGAGAATTTGTGATAAGAAATGAAAATTTCCTTTTTTCGAATAGAATAATACGAATCTAACGATTTCGAAAGGAATTTTAATGAATTAAACGCTTTCAAATGGAAAGTGATTCTAAGGCAATCTGCCGTTCTTCGAAATGAATTTCATTAAATCAAAATCTTCCAAAATTCTATTCAAAGTAACAAATTAAATCAAATTATTGAAAATTTCAATTAGCAGATTCGAATATTCTCCTAGATACTTTCAGAAGGTTATTTATCGCGATAGTAATTGATCAAAGTAAATGCAATTGTAATCGTTAGCGAATGCACTTTATGAAGAAGAGTCCACGTAACTCTGTTCTATAACACCGCGCACCATGCAATGCCATTTGAACCAATTGCACCGTAGCAATTGCTTTTGAACAGAACCGAGACTGGACAAGCGACGCTTTCTGCATTTCGAATCTAGATTAACTACGATTCAAAAACCTTTCGTATCATTTCTCATTTCACCTTAATATATCATTTACATATTTTTCTTATCTCTCCGGCAATCGAATAAAGTTCTCGCAATCCTATTTACACCGTAATATTATTACCGTCTATTCGAACGTTCGAGTTACCTCGGCAAGGTAACAGCTTTAAACGCGATCGTATATTTATTAAACGGCCATCTACATACATTAAATCCGGTAAACGCTTAAGCCTCTACGATCCTCTTAAGGGCACAGCACGTAGGGACCGTAGCAGCCTTCGGGTAATCGATTTTTCCTACCTTTGCACAGCATCTCTCAGGGATGCTAGAAGCGGGGAAAAAAAATCGGGAAAGGAAGTCTATCGAAGAAAGCAAGAAGTTATTGCAAAGGTTCGCTAATCGATTTCAGAAGAAATTTCAACTCATTAACTGAGAGAAGAACTTATCTATGATTCATTTGCGGAACATTTTAATTTTTCTTTTGTTTTAAAAGAGAAATATAATAATGTTAACCATCTGAAATCTGTTTTCGACTGATCGAAAGTTGCGAAATTGATTCTGCGAGTCTGAAGACGTTGTTGCAGATGCATCTATCGAAGAACTGGTAAGACGATCGACTCCCATCCTGCAGCTTCATCCTCGGCGAACCGTCAGTTCCATATTTTTCTTGAAAAGCCGAGGCAGACGAACGCATCGCGTTCTCGAGGCCACGGGTCGAGTCAGATAAGATATAATTATTCGTGTCGCAAAAATGGCTGAATCCGACCCGCCCGTTCTCTCTCTCCGTCACTCTACACTTTTCTTTTCACACGTTTTCTTTCATGAAATTTATCGTCCGAAGATACAAGAGAGAAAAAAGGGAGGGAACTTGGCGAGTCATCGAGGATTACGTTATTCGAAAGACTTTTATGAAACGAGATTTCGATGTCGTTCCGATCGCAAGAATTATTTTTCCTCGGTTACGTGTTTGCGCAAATGTTCCTTCGAAAGAAATTCACTCTTATCACTGGAAACGGCTGGATTTCGAGGAATTATTTAAATATTGCGTAACTTTTCTAAGATTCGGAACGGAACAAGCTAAAGTGAACTAGAGCGAGATTCGCTCAGATTTCCGATTAGACCGGAAGTGGCAGAAAAAGATTAATTTTCTGTCATTCGTTGAGATTTTCACCCGCTAAACACAATGGCGCAAGAACGTTTTCGATTACTCTTACCGTTTGGCCTGTACAAAAGTGACAGAAAGTCTAAACGCTATAGCCCCCTTATCAAGATTTTCGATCTTTCAGAAACGGGTTGGCTAATAAGAACGTAGAATCGGACACGGTAGAAGCAGTTCTTAAAGATAGAATCATTGCATCACAGATGAAATGATCTAGTTTTTGAACAGTGCCATTAAAACACGAATAATAATGCGTTAATATTGCTGCTGTTGGATGCCATGGAAATCGAAACACTCTTAGAAACTTTATTGGACTTTACTGAAATCTGGTTGTTCTATAATGATACAGGCTTTTATTTTCTATTGATGGAGATGGGTAGTGGTAGGGACAATAGTCAAGGAACAATGTGACTAAAGAAGGGTGCGAAGTACAGGATGAGTAAAGATTAGGAATCGTGATTAGGATGTTTAGACGAGGATGAATCTATGGTGTTTGCGCTGTGACTAGTGGTGTTGGTCATCAACACTGCTACTGATTTATCCAAAGAATCATGGGTTAACGTTCAAGCAATAAATTCTAAATTCCTTATCCACTTGATAATTTACCATTTTTCAAAATAAAATATTATCCTTTGTCTAAGAATAATTAAAAAAAGCAGCATAGAACGTCATCCACAGAGATCGTTTTCCGACGACATCGACCCCCTTGGGCAAACTTTGTCATGGCGTCCCGGCATCTTATCGTACCACAAATAAAGAGCCAGATATCGCGATATCGTTCCGCGACGCTCAGATTAAAAGCGGAAGATCCGGTGAGAAGAGACAGGAAGAGCGACAGATAATTCTTAGCTTCGAGGGAAAGCTTTGGAAAAGCGACGCAATGTCAAACACGAAGGGACTCGATAAGAGAGTAAATAGAAGAGGCACGACGTTGATGAGAAATTTATTTAAAAATAAAAGCTGGCGTGTAATTCTTCTGAAGGAGTTAATGAATCAAGCACGTGTTACTTAAGCGTCTAATTAGCGGTCGCTTGTGTAGAAAAGAGACGAGTGACGTTAGAGGAAAGGTTAGGCGAGCCCCGAAGAAAAGCAGAAGTAAGATGATGGTAGGAACGCGCGGTCGCAGGGTCACGAATGGCACGCGCGATTCTCAATGTCCACTATTAGCCAACACTAGTATCGCATATTTTCCGTCTGACAATTTAGCGGGAGAACTTGAACCGTTCCTTACTGTCGGATAAGGATACTCGAACGTACTAAAAATAAACACCGTTGGTACTTGAACCGATACCACTGTCTGTGAACGTATCTTTTGTGTCTTCATTGTGACTTTCAGATAACTTTCCTTGGTGAGTGATTGACATTCTCGATCGTTGGAAACTGATTTACAACATTTCCCAGTTATTTAGGATAAGTTTCCGAATGGCCCTCCCAAAATTGAGAACTCAAGTTGGGTATATAACTTATATTGACTACAAGAAACCGATTAAAGTTGGTTTCAGAGCTGGATGTCTTACCGTTTTTGAGATATCGTAGTAATTGTACAATTTTGGGACTACGTATGCGCTATTCGATACTGCGCATGCGCTATTCAATACTGCGCATGCGCCATTCAATACTGCGCATGCGCCATTCAATACTGCGCATGCGCTGTTCAATACTGTGCATGCGCTGTTCGATACTGCGCATACACGGAACCTAACCTAGCCTTACCTCGATATCTCGAAAACGGTAAGACATCCAGCTCTGAAACCAACTTTAATCGGTTTCTTGTAGTTAATTTAGGTTATATAACGAACCTGAGCTGTAAATTTTGGAAGAATCATTCGGAAACACAGCCGTTATTTATAGGAAATTATTATTTTTCCAAAAATTCAAGAGTAAAAATGAAAATTCGTCTGTTTTTGATATTAAAATTAAAAGGGTCGCTTCGTGAGCATGCAAATCACTGGCAAACCGGCAATGACAGTGTAATAATAATGACTGTTACCACTTGCCACACGATGATGTTTACCCGCCGCTAGGCTCGCGATCATCGATCACACGCGGTCTTGAAATTCAATAAAACGCCTCGTCTAGTCGGATTGATGATCGAGCGAAGAAAAAGTTGGCGGTTCTACGAGGATCTAGCGATTACCTGTGCCGCGTGTGATTAATGCACCATTTCGCCCGTATTATTACGCACGCCACTTTTTACCGTACTCGCGATTCCTGTACGGGTCGGTTCAAAACCGATGTCACAAAACACGGCTGGTGAGAATTTTTCACGAAACGCGGCGAAGAACGCAAAGTCGGAATTGAAAAAAATGAACAGTAAGGGCATTTGAAACAAGGTAGAAGGCCGCGGAGAAGGTTAAAGTGGGATCGGTTTTTCGATTTTTCCTTCTTTTTGCGGTCGAAAGTGAACGCGCGAGGCAAATCCGCTCTGCAGCCGTTCTTGCGCGGTTTATTGCGATTTAAAGTCGATTTACGCGCGGCCACCGCGTCGTTCGGCTTTGATCATCGACAGTGAAAAAAACTTAACGATCAATGATCTCGCCTGCAATCGGCCAGGCTCATCTCCGGCTTGCCGGCCGCGAAACTTGTCGAACACACTGTGTAATCGGTTTCGCATTTTTCTAACTGGCTAAGCTCCGACTTTGAACAAAAAATATATATATTTTCACCTCTGTTCGAGAAACAGGAAGAGAACAAAAAAATATTCTACGAGCTGCTGTAGGTCGTAAACTTATAAAATAAAAAAATAAAAAAATGAAAAAAATGAAAAGGAAATCAGTTTCCTTATTAATTTCCTTAAGAATTTCTCAGCTTCGACTTGCGGGCGATTTAAATAAAATCGAATTAACAGAGGAAGAAAAATGGATATAATTGAAAGGAAGAGGAAATTTTGAACAGAATGTTCACACGAGTACGTCGACTAACGGTATCCACCGGGCCTGGCGTCGGGCATCGTTGCAACCCGTCTGAAAGGCCGAAGCTGCAACTTAGTGCATCGGGGAACGTGACTCACGGATGCACCGGTGCGCGAAAGTGGAAAGACTGGCGTCTGATGGTGGTGAATTTGACGCGTGCCCTCTCACCTGTTGCACGAGATGCATTATTGATAGCGAGGCTGCTCGGTTCGTTTCAGAGCAAAGCAATATCGATTATGAACAACGAATCATTCTCGATTTATTATCGTGGATCTACCATTCGCTTTGGAGAGAAGCGATCTCTAACGCGTTTCGTGCTGGGTGAAATTCAACCCCCAAAGGCTATCGTCGAGCTCCGATCAAATTTATAATAAAATTATCGAAAGCTGTTTCGATTAATCGTCGATTTAATCTGAAAATTATTCGGTGGCATTGCAAATATCCTATCGATCGGCTGCGGTAGATTCGTGTTGCGCTGTGTCATTCGTGGAATATCTTATTCTAATTTAAACGCTCTTCTCTTTGTTTTCCTAATTTGGTTTCGCGAACGTCAGACGGATCCAATTGGAGCCTTATTACGAATCGCTGTAGAAATTATTTGAAACGCATCCGAGTAGATACCGGTATTTGGACAAATTGATCCTGCTCGTCAACGCTGAAATTATAAGCATAGTTAACGAGCCTAACCGGCTCGATAATAATATTGCTGTTTTTCAGCAGTTGCATTTCATTTAGAGAAAGAGAAAAAATAAAAAATAAAACGTGATAAGCCGTCGGCTACACAACACACATATTTGTTTGCCGTCGTGTCGCTGTAATAAAAGCGGCACAGAAATCGTTGTACGAAACCCCGCTTTGTGTATCTTATCGCTGACAAACGGGCAAACAATGTATTCATTTGCATGTCGCGTATTACATAAATATCCTTGCCACGCGTGTATTATGATGAGCGGACTACCAGTCGAGAAATAAACTAATCTCTGTCGCATCGCCGGCTGAATCCGACAGCATTTTTCTTTCCTTCGGGGACACCATCGTTCTTTTATTAACCCTTTCACTGCTATGGACGCACATATGCGTCCGATGAAAGCTATCGGTGCAGATGGACGCAGATACGCGTCCGTAGATTATTTCTTGTGTATACTGATCATAATTAAATAAAACTTATCAACGCATATTACTAATTACACACCATGTATGGTGAGTGTTAAAAGTGTTTGGACACGGTTTAAAACAGAATACCTCGTTTAAAATTCGACCAAATGACTTGAGGTGTTTTGAGAAGCTATACAAATTAATTTACAAATTAATTACTATTTGTTGAAATCGTGAAAGAAAATAGTGGAAGATAATTTTTCAACTTTTTTAGGTGAACCTATAATGAAAATTTAAAATATAGAAGTTACAAGTAATTAAAATTTTTGAAAATCTCGACTTTTTATCTAAGAACGTGATTAGTTATGTTCTTAGATGAAAAGTTGAGATTTTCGGAAATTTTAATTACTTGTAACTTCTATATTTTAAATTTTCATTATAGGCTCACATAAGAAAGATGAAAAATTACCCTTCACGATTTCAACAAATTGTAAGTTTTTAAAACGACAAAAGCACATATCTTAGTAAATTAATTAGTATAACTTCTTAAAAAACCTCAAATCATTTGGTCCAATTTTAAATGAGGTATTCTTTTTTAAATGGTGTCTAACTCACTGTATTATCACATTGCAATGATATGATAAAACCCTAAAAAAGAAAAAGAAATGAAATGGAATAAAAAGAAAACAAGTGTTGTTGACTTGATTCTTATTTCGTCCACACAGAACGTTCGAGGCTAGAATCCTCGGCAGCCAAAGGGTTAAAAAAGACTTGGGAGGAGTTTTCGAGATAACACACAAAGCGAAGATGTCGCAACGCGATTTCCCTCGTTAAAACGAAGAAAATTGCGAGGAAATCTTGATGTTTCTCCTCCATCAAGCATAACGAAGCGAGGACGATGGATCTCGCGGGTAAATAGCTGCAAGGAATCGAGTGTGAAACAAACGCGATGTTATAGTACCGTGTATTCCAAACACCTGGTGTTACAGGTGTTTGGAAAACATCGTGGAATAAAAAGTATAAATCGTTGATAACAACCGTGAACCAAGGGAATGATTGCTTAACGAACTTTATCTACAACTTTGAAACAAAGCCACAGAAAACGAAGCCAGATGCCTGTTTTACGTTTTCCAGATTCCCTGGAAATCTCCCGGTGACTTTTAACGTTTCCTTAAATAGAAATTCTAGCGGTTCCTCGATGGAAACGCTTGGAAACTGATGAAATTCCGAGCTTACGAAATTATCTGTGATTTTGAAACAAAGCGAACCGACGTGAAAGCTGATTCCAACTTTTTCTTTTTCTAAACCGATTTCGATTACGACCACGAGATATCAATCGATACCGACTATTTCTTTAATTATCTAATTACTCGAAACTCGGAGGCGCAGCGTTGGTTTCCAGGTGTTCATTCACCTACCAAGAAAACAACCCCGATAGTGACCTACTTTGGTATCCAGTTAAAAAGGGACGAATAAATCGTACGTTTATCTATCGATTACTCGAACAGTTTCTAATTACTCGAAGCAACGCAGAGGGGGTAGGGGGTAGCGTTTCCTCGGGGGAGGGTATCGGCAAACGAAAGAACCGCAACGGTGACCACTAATTAGGTGGAATAACAGGAGGGGTCGGGCTAAGCGACGAAGGCGCGAAGGTGTCGAGGATCGTAGAGACTCGTCAGCGCTCACGGTCACGGCACAGATACGTCGTAGGTCAAGAGATCGCGGCTGGCGGTTTTGCAAAAAGGCAAGAAGTCGAAACGTACCTGTCATACGTCGTCCCGTCTCGCTTCCTCTGCCGCGTCCTGTCCGCTCTTTCCCTTGCACTGTCTCTTTCTGTCTCCCAGTTTGGTCAGGGCCATGCGTCATCGGCGCAGAATCGTTGCGCTTCGTAGGAACGTGTACTCGCGGGCCCGAAGAAAGATCGTAGCAGGGCGAGGAGCGTAGACAGCAGCGAGGAGAGCACCGTGTGCCCAAAGATATTTGGCGGGCTCGAAAATAGCAACAGCGTTTTCCTTTACGGGTGTGCGTGACTGTACGCTGCCTCTTCTTCTTCCTCTTCTTCCCCGTCGTCGTCGTCGCCGTCGTCGTCGTCGTGGTCGTCGTGGTCTTCTTCTTGGTCCGCGCGCCACTGGCAGCCTCGCACTCGCCCGGTGTAACTCGCTCGCTTCCTCGCTCCACCAGTTCGCACTTTTATATACCACGCGTTCGTTGCTGCTTGTCACTTGACCGCTTTCCGCTCTTCTCTCACTCGGTCACCAGCTGCATGTATCTCCGGATGCAGGGAGCACCACTCGCGACGCGATTACCACGTCGATACCGCGACAATACCACCATGAGATAACCCCGAAAAAAAAAAAGAAACGAATCGCCCAGCCTATCCACGGCTTCCACGATACCCTTGCCAACGGACCAACAAACCTATACCGATGATCTTCGCTTCGAGTCCGATCGAGTATCCCCGAAGGTTACTCAACTTCCATCGTGTACGCTTGTCGCGAGCACAGACACGTCCTCCTCGAGTAACTGACAAATCCGAAGATGAGGAAAATCGATCCGATCGCGATAAATCGGTTCACCTGTCGCGCGCTCCGATATCCCACCACTACCTTCTTCGAGGCGTCGGAACGAGACTCGCGGGTTTTCCACTTGCTCCCTCGCTCGATCGCTCCCCTGTTCTCGCACACGTGCACGCGACTCGAAACACAGCAATCCTTACGAGCTGAGCGAGAGAGAAACGGAAAGATGCTCGCGGCTCCGCGGTTCGCGCGCGACTGACCGAGGGCGAGAGTCGTTATTGGGAGCAGAGCGCCGGTGAAGTCTGTTCGCCTCGGCAGCTACGGTTCTCTCTTCATCCACCGGTTACATCTAGCTCCGTCTCTCTCTTACCACGCTCCGTTCCTGTCCTCTGCGACCTCCTCTACCACCGCTGGTACACGCATTTCCTTCTCGCTTCTTCTTTACCCTTTACCCAACTCTGTTCCACTCTTTTTTCTCTCTCTCCCTCTCTCTCTCTCTCTCTATCTTTACCCGGGTAAGTCGTCTCGTTCTAGTCGCGTCGCGTCGACCTTCCTCGTCGCACCGTCAGCCTCGGTCTTTCTCGTACTCGGGTCCGGCGCTCACTCTCGGCTCCCGTTCGACGCGCGGAGCAGGCGCGAAACGAACGAAACCGAAACTTAAGCTCGGCCGTGTCGCCTCCTCCCGTCTCTTCTTGCGCCTCTCTTTTCCTTCACCTTCCTCGTCCAGTACGGTCTATACGCAGACCTTTCCTACCATCCAGCACACTGTCCGAAACTGGTTGCAGAGATGGCCCGCCACTCGTTTCGGCATCGTAATCAACTGGCCAGACCGCTGGTTCCACACGCGGCCTACCCGTTCCATCTCATCCCCCCTCTCCCCCAAATCGTCCTTCTCGCTTTTCTGCCTAACCTTTACCTTCCTTCCTGCCTTCCAGACGAATCTCCGACCAGGCAATGAGTCCCTGATGCGCGCGTTTACGCGGCCCTCCGCAGATCGGGATCCGAATTCTGGCAGCTGCTCCGATCGCTCCTGCCGGCTACTCGCCGCCCCGAATCCTGCCCAGCCCCCCCCCCCCTCAATGGGTGCCGGAGCCCCGCTCGTTTTTACCAACGCCGCTGCCTACGACTCTCTTCTTGCCTCCCGTATATATCCTACCGCCGCATGTTTAACGGATAGTCCCGGGTCGTACACGTACGTTACGACGTAGGTACAGAAACTTGGCGCGAAGAAAAAATGAAAAAAGCGAGAGAGAATTCGAGTGAAAGCGACGCGCGCGTCGTAACGGTGATCGCAACGCGTCGCGTAACAGCGTCCTTTACCCGCGCATCGCGGCGCCTCGGTTTTTCGAGTTTACCCGCGGTGTAATCACGGGTCTTTTCTTTCAGCAAATCAGCTTTTGATGCCGAATGGAAAGGCGAGAGGCGTGGAGGAAGAGCGATGAAAGTGGCCGATAGAAAGTGCAGTCGAGGAAAGAGCAACTTCCTAGCTGCGATCAAATTACTTCCGATGGTAGCATCGTGGAATTCAATTTCGTTCGACTCCGCCGATCAACGATATCGTCCTTATTTTTCAAAACCGCAACAACCGCGATCCCGGTAACCGCCTCCGTTTCCACTGGAAATTCGACTTTGTTTTCCATCCGTTACGCAATCTTCATCTTTTAACAAGTGTAAATTAATTAAAATTGAAACTCGATTTCCATCTAAACGACGCATTGTTAGCGAAGGATCTTTATCGGTTACGATGAAAATGCATCTTCACTCTCGATGAATAGGGAACTATTTTACACTTTAATCGAACGAACGAATATCTCCTCCCACTTCTTTCGGTCGATCGAACGATCGCTGCTCTCAGGCATCCTTCGTCCCTGTGAATTGTTTCAATTAGCCGCGATAACGGTCGAGGGAATTATACGCGAGACGGTTTATTAAATTAATCTCGCGAAGGTGATCTTAGATTATCGAGGGAAACAATGCGGGGAGAAGAATTATGGTTCGATGAAGACAAACGACGGTACACGCTCGAACGAGTCAAAATATTCGATATAAAACGCCGTATAACTTGATGAAGCCGGTGTTACTACTTTTTTTTTTTCTTTTTTTTTTGCGATCTTTCCATATCGAACAGGATGGTTCGCGTGCCGATTGGCATTCAACTCGTTTCGCCGCGGCGAAATGCATCCCGGTGTGCACGTAACGCCGGCAACATGCGTCGACGTAACACAGAACGCGTATATACACGTCGACACACCGCGTTGGCCGGTTCGATTCACCGGCAGGTATGCGTCGCGACGCGGCGCGGCGCGACACGACGTGCGAGAAACCGACGGTACCGTTATGCGAACACACCGTCCTCAGAATCTTCTATAGACCGAGGAACGGAACACTGGATCCTAGTCCGAACATCGAACCATAAAAATTAATTAAATTCTGTAATTTTCAAACGTTTCAATAATTTGAGAAAATTAATTTTGAAACTCCATGTATCGAGTGGAAAATTTGATTCGCGTTGAATAAAAATGAAATTAGCAACCTTACTCGTCGATAGACGATTGATGGTCCGAACCTCGAATTATAAAAATTAATTAAATTCTGTAACTTTCAAACGTTTCAAAATTTTAAAATATTAATTTTGAAACTCTCTGTATCGGATGAAAAATTTGATTCGCGTTGAATAAAAATGAAATTAGCAACCTTGCACATTAAGAGCTGGTTGATAGTCCGAACCTCGAACCATAAAAATTAATTAAATTCTGAAACTTTCAAACGTTTCAAATTAATTTTGAAACTGTCTGTATCGGGTGGAAAATTTGATTCGCGTCGAATAAAAATGAAATTAGCAACCTTGCTCATCGATAGACGATTGATGATCCGAATCTCGAACCATAAAAATTAATTAAATTCCGAAACTTTCAAACGTTTCAAATTAATTTTGAAACTGTCTGTATCGGGTGGAAAATTTGATTCGCATCGAATAAAAATGAAATTAGCAACCTTGCGCATCTATAGGCGATTTATGGTCTGGACCTCGAATTATAAAAATTAATTAAATTCCGAAACTTTCAAACGTTTCAAATTTGATTCGCATCGAATAAAACTGAAATTAGCAACCTTGCGCATCTATAGGCGATTTATGGTCCGGACCTCGAACCATAAAAATTAATTAAATTCCATAATTTTCAAAGGTTTCAAAAATTTGAGAATATTAATTTTGAAACTCCCTGTATCGGGTGGAAAATTTGACTCGCGTCGAATAAAACTAAAATTACCAATCTTGCGTATCGTCTACCGATGCGCTTTGTACGAAAATTTCATGGAACACTCGCATAATGCACCGATGAGAAGAAATTTGAAATATTTAGGTCTTCGAGGAAAGGCGGACCAGGCTGTTTTTAATGGTAGCCTGCACGTGAATCCTATTAACATAAATGAAAGGGCTGCGCTGCATTCCGCGGCGAATGGAGATTGACCTTCGTCAGGATAACGTGACCTTGATATACCTTCTATTAAGAATCGATATATTTGTGGTAAGGGTAGCCACGTTCTCCGCCAAGTGAAAGGGTTACGTGTGTGTCTACGTTGCAATCCTTTACCGTGCCTTCGAATCCCCCCGATCGATCGACATTGGAAAAGCGGAATTGAACTGATCGATTCCACTCGGGGAGAAATTAGTTCCATGAATCATTACAGCGATATGAATTACTGTTAATTCGATTCGTCTAATTAATTACGCTTCGGGATCGATTGAAATTTAATTAATTTAAAAGCTCATTAATTGTTCCGCTGGATGGATTATGTAACATTTTCTTCTTTATAGAATATTCATAAGATTTCTGGGAAAATTATATTCGACAGACGGACCCTCCGAGAGCCCTCGGCTAAAGATAGCCCAGTAACAGAAGCAGAATTAATGGCGGCTCCTCTGTATCAATTACACGCAGTATAATATACCAGGAAACGTTGAACAATTATTGTTGTCTGGCCCACATATTGCACCGAGCAGCCTGCTGCATCGTTCTTCTCGTCTGCTCGTCCACTTGCCTTCATTGCACTCGTCGGAAGGTTCACGATTTTTCTCTCATCCTTCTAATTTAAATCCATCGATCAATTCCAAAACGATACATCGTAACAGGTGGAAAAATTTCGCTCAATTATACAGACAATTTTTCCGGAAAGAAGAAAATCTTTCATTACCGTTTACAGAAACGATTTTGATGACCGAATGTAAAACAGTACGCTGAAAGAAACAGGAAGCGATCGAGTAGCTTACTGACAATTTCTAAATATTTCTTAATGGACCATAACGATGGGTTAATCGTTTGTTCATCTACGAGGAGGGTCGTTAAACGTAGACGCAAGGGCGAGAATCCGGTGGCCTCTATTTAGATTAATCGAGTAGCATATCGCGAGCAATTAATTTGTTTATCGATAGAAACGACGATACTCGTAGGCCTAGACGAGCCCGCGATCATTGGGCAAGCACGAGGGCGATTAAGCACACGCGACAGAGGCAATTATGCCCGCGAGATCAAACGCGACCCGTCTGTGTCGTTCGCGTCTGTCATCGGCAACCTCGTGTAGCTACGTACACCGCTATTTTTACCGCTGGTGAAAAATACTTTGGACTCGATATGTAACGTTTCACGTATACGTGCGTGTCATCGTCGCCTATCTCTTCCACGAGCTGTCTGTGTTTTGCAACACGTTGCGTGTTGTAGATTTCACAAGCGTAACACGCTTATCGCCGTTGCAATATACTCCAATTTAAATGATTGCCGATAATTCAGTCGGTCAGCAATGAGAATTCGTATACGCGCCTTCTCGCGCCGCGAAAAATCACGATCAATTTATTCGGGGAAAAAGAAGATAAAATGAAAAGATTTTTTCGACTCATCGACCGCCTGTGACAACAGACCTTTTGTTGTTTAATTATTTCCAAAATATTAACAAATAAAAGAACTTCCCAGTTAACGATAGTGAAATGAGTCGGGTACCAGATCTTCAAATCCGAGGATCGCGGGTTCGATTCCAGAAAAATTAATATTATTTTTTTATTTCAAATGTCAGCAAATTTATCATCTAACTAAAGAATATTAATAATAAAATTTTCTATGGGGAAAGAAATATTAACAAATAAAAGAACTTTCCAATTAATAATAATGAAAAGAGTAAGGTACCTGATCTTCAAATCCGAGGATCGCGGGTTCGATTCCAGAAAAATTAATATTATTTTTTTTTATCATCTAAGTAAAGAATATTAATAATAAAATGAATATTAAATAAAATTTCCTACGGGGAAAGCTACAGTGATCGGCAGTGAACATTGATTTAACAATACCAACATGATTCTACAGCGATTTCCAAATATCTTTACGATTCGCTCAAAAATAGCCGTCTCCGCCGAGGTATCGCAAAAATATATACGAGCTTCCTATACACACGTGCAATATTATCATCGCTGTTACGTTGAATGAAAAGATTTTTATTTATGTAGATTCTTTTTTTCGTTTCAAAGGAAGCGCATTATTTTTTATCGGCGTTGCAGCTTGAAACTGAACGGTGTGCAACAGGAGCGCCGATAACGAGGCTCAGATTCTTATCTACCATAGCCACAGCAGTAGCAGCAACATCGTTTTGCGCTACTTACGTCATCTTATCAAGAATTCAAACGAATTCATTTATCGCTCGTCGCGCGTAATTCGTATTCGCAAGATTCGCGACGAGATACGCTCTGATCCCTCGAAACATTCATGAAAACGATCGATTTGCCTCCTATCTTCACCCGATCGTCACGAAATCAAACACAGACACGTGCACGTACATAATTTTCCGTCGTTGAAATCGAAGAGTACAGTTTCAGAGATAATTAAAACAGCATCCACGATAATGAACCCCATCGAGAAGCCTGTTAATCTACCGGTCATTAATTACAATCAAATACCAAACTGCAGTCTATTGTGCCGAATTGGATAGGGGGACACAAAAGGATGTCTCCGAGATTTTAAACGAACCAGTGGCCGAAATTCGTCGCATCACGGACTGTCCCCCCGCCTCCCCCTGTTAATAAGATATCAACCTCTATCCGGCTCTGCGTTATTCGCGCTGCAAGTGCGTTGAACCAAGCAGCGATCACGATGAATCGTCATCGAGTAGATCGGTCGGACTTCATTGGGAAACGAGACATTGTGGCCCAGATATCAACGCGAATGAGTTACACGATTCGAAGCTCAGCTGCTTTTAATGTAGACAACGGGTTGATATTCTCTGTAGCTTCGGTCGAACAGAATCGTTTAACAATATTTTAAGATAAGTATGGCGGGTACATGTACTACTTCAAAATTCAAAAATGAAATTTCATGGAACCTTTAACAATATTTTAAGATAAGTATGGCTGGGTGCTTGTATTTCTTCAAAAATCGATCATTTCTCGAGATTCGAAGCATTCGAAAATGAAATTTCATGGAACTTTTAACAATATTTTAAGATAACTATGGGTGAGTGCTTGTACTTCTTCAAAAATCGATAATTTCTCGGGATTTGAAGCATTCGAAAATGAAATTTCATGGAACATTTAACAATATTTTAAGATAACTATGGGTGAGTGCTGGTACTTCTTCAAAATTCGATAATTTCTCGAGATTCGAAAATGAAATTTCATGGAACCTTTAACAATATTTTAAGATAAGTACGGCTGGGTGCTAGTTCTTCGTAAAAATTCGATAATTTCTCGAGATTCGAAGCATTTGAAAATGAAATTTCATGGAACCTTGAAGAATATTTTAAGATAAGTACGGCTGGGTGCTAGTACTTCAAAATTCGATAATTTCTCGAGATTCGAAGCATTCGAAAATGAAATTTCATGGAAGCTTTCGACACACCCCCGGTAGAAACGTGTGCAACACGGCAGCTGGGTCTATTGGAAAATTAGATCCAATCTAACACGGTCGCGTACCGCAGTCTCACGCTCGTTCGCAGACAGAAATTATGAAACGTATTTCGTCTGGTAATAATCTCGTAACGCTACAATAGCGTTTAGGGAAGAACGAGGAAGAGCAGTGACCCCGGTACGCGGAAGTGATTAAGCGTGTGTCACGTTTAAATGGCCAGTATGGATTAACCCGATTAACTTATTCGTCAAGGAGCAAACGAGGCTGATCAAAGAGGATGCCGATCGATCAGATGGAGACGGTGATCTGATTCGTTCGAAGGGCAACGCACGAATCACCATCGATTCTCTGATCAACATCTTCGATTACTCAAACTGGTGATTAATAGAAATGTGACTAATTATCATTTGGATTCATTAAGAAAATTTCGAAAGTGTCAAAATTGATGTTGATTTAAAAACAAAAGAAATCAAATTAAGGATAAAAAATTAATGAAAAATTTGGCAAGGATAATATTTCCTTACTCGGACTGTACACAGAATCATTCTTAATTACTGCGACCTTTACGCACAAGGCAGGGGTGCACCGGTGACCCTGGCTCGGTCTATATTTCGTTTGTCCCTTCCGAGAAGGCAATTATGTCTGAATTAGTAAATTAGCCGTGGCTTGCCACTCTGTATTGTTGAAACTGGATTGCAATCTGTACCTTCCACTCTCGCCGACCACAATGTCAACCGTCTGTGTATCAGCTCGAGGCGTAAGCGCGTACAAGAATTTTCACAAAGAAAAAGAAGAATTGAAATATTAAATCACCAGGAAAAAAAAGAGGATGAAAATAAAAATAGTAAGCCAAGGAGTGGAAACTGCATAAAATTGCATTACCATTTAGCACTTGCCAATTCCTTATTCGCTCGGTTGACACGTTCACCGACATCCTCCCCGACTGTTTAGAATTTAACCTCGATTCGGCATTGAAATGTGCATCCTGTCGGTCGCATTGAAATGTATGAAAGTGTGCGGCTTGATCAGGTATCTCGACGTTTCGCAGACACCGACGGACAGATTGAATAGACAAATTCGATCGACCCCGTTTCGAAAGACCTCTGTCCTGCTGTTTTTTCCATCGCCTCGCCACGATATCGTGGATCGCGAGAAAAATCGAAATTCAATCGTACGACGATAAAATTGCGGTTAGGTAACGCGTCTGCTGCGATTTGTAAAGGCAACCCAGATCGCTCTTTTCACCTACAGGTTCGATCAAAAGTCGATCTTCTAATTTGCAATTTTGTTTCCTTCTTTCCATAATTTCCAATATAATTTTACAAAATAGAAGACTGAAGGTCTAAGTTAAAAAATTAAGTTCTACTTATTTTACACAAAGTATCCTAATTGCGAAAAGACCTTCAAATATGAGAAGTGGAGTAATGAAATTCTCAGGAAATAAATTTAATTTTCTTTAATTAGCGACGCGGTTCTAAATTAACGAATTGTAAAACTAAGAAATTCCTAATTAAAAAACTAATTTCTGTATTTTGCAAGAAACGAAGAAATAATAATCTATGTTAACGTTAGGTGTTTCCTTACTTAAAAGGAAGAATTTGTGACAGCGCCTGTAGCCAGTCTGTTTTCGCCTTGTTTTCGAATTTCTCGGTCGGTCGAACTCGCTGAATTATTGATGAGCCTGATTGGCTATGCCTGAACGTAAAGGAATTCAGATATTATTCGTTGTTCGAATCGAGAACCACGAGCGTCGTCCGTCTTGACCAAAGTCCAGCACAGGCTTTACTGATTTCCGGACGAGATAAAACGTTGTCGGGCTGGTGACAGAAAACGCGGGAAACGAATGACTCTGTCGACGGAATTTCGGATGGAATTCTTAATCGGTCGAGGATATTTTCAGAGGAGAAACACGAGGGATACCGTTCAACCTTTGACACGAGATGGAAAAGGCTGTCGAAGTTCTCTTGAGAGCACAATAATATTTTGAATAATTCTTAATTAACACTAAATAATAGGTATAACAGATATGAATTTTTTGAACTAAGGAGTGGGGAGGGGAAGAAGTAAAACTATTAAGTTTAGCAATAAAATCGTAAATGAGTTAAATTGACTCGCTCCAGCAATCTAGTGTTAATATCCCAAATAAAAAAGATACCAACCCCCTAATCCCTTGATGGATAATCCTACCCAAGATCCCCAAAATCCCTAACCATGATTACTCTAATTGAAGGAAAAATAAATGAAAAGGCTAATTAATTGCTTTTAAATAACTGTCGGTCGATAAGCTGCACGTGTCTCCTGCAAGGGCAAGGTCCATTTCCTTTCATCGCAGGATTACGGTTCGTAAGCCCTTCGGAATGGGCAACATCACCGGCAAGACGAATCGATCAGGATGCCCGGGAAGGAACAAGATCGGCACGATTCCTAGTCCAACTGGTCCGGTCGCTAGTATTGCGTGGAAGGATACACACGAGGCTGGCTGCCACCCTTCTGGCTCGAGTCCGCGCAGCTAGAGAGCAAGGGAGGGAAAGGACGAAATAAAGGGAAAAAGAAAAGACGTAGAAGAAGAAGGGGAACGAAAAGAAGCCTGGCTAGAGGGCGAGGTAGAGGCTGGGACGACGAAATGCGTCGAAGACGCGTGTACAGTACCGAAGAAATGAATTCGATCAACTATTTTCTTCCTTTCATTTGTAGAAAATTATCTAACAGGGGTTGTCAAATATTTCATCCGAGAGCATTTGAAAAATGATAGAATTTAATAGAAGAAGAAAACAAAGAATTCTGATGAATTTTCAAAGAAGGTTCTGAGAAGGGGTTGAAGCTGCGGATGGGTTCGATCGATCGAAAGCACCCTTAAGGGACTATCGGGTGAAATCGATGTTGAAATAGTAAATTACACTTCTATTAGAGTACACATGGCATTTCCTGTATTCTATAGAGAAAATCGAGGCTGTGCCCATGGATAGACCGATGGTCGACCTTGTCTCGTGACGTCACCTACCGTCTAGACGAGATCCACCGCTTTCAATGTCCCCCATTCTCCCCCATTCTTGGATTAAATTCGAGAACTAAAAAACTCAAAACGAGCCACGACCAGGGCAACCCGATCTCCACCCGTTCACTGGATTCACCGCATTAATTTCGACCAGCTCGCTCTCTCTACAACAAACTATATATCTCGGTGTTGCTCTTGCGCTATTCTATACTCCCCTAGTCTACGTTTCTCTCCCTCGTGTGCGAGCTCTACGAGTACGCACACCTCCTTTCCACCTTATCCTTACTAGCTCTTTGCCCCATTGTTACGCTTAAGCTGAATTTAGTAATCTGACCGAGTACACCGCTATTACTATTTTTACTAGCTCAAAGAAATTTATTTTTCTGCAAATTTTTCTTCTTTTCTAATTGCAAGAAGAGTATGCCGAAGGATCTAGGAGGGTTTCGTTTCGACTTAGGTAATAGAGTAGAAAGTTTCGAAGCTTAGAAGGGGTTGAACGGTATGTAACAGGAGCAGGTGTGTAGCAAGGTGAGAAAAGGGTAGTACTCGAAGACCCTCGTGAAACGGGTAGGAAGTTTGAAGATCCTGTTGCCAACGGTTGCAGCAGGACAACCGGGATCCCTCCTTCGCCGCGTAGAAACGTGTGCTTTCGTCGGAGGTTAAAGTGCCGATCGATGTACGCACTCCTCGACCACACCCGTCGATGTTCCTCCTTTGGCTCGGTTGCCGAACTTCGGGGAATCGATACTTGTATCGCGTCATTGAATATCGAATAGGTCCGCGGACGTAGCCGGTGAATATTACGAAAGAGCCCCGGCGAAAGCTGGCCAGTCGCGATTAACAATCGACTTAACTTCCTCCCCGCGAGACTTCGTCGACGAGACTGCTAATGAATTTTATTTTTTCATTATTGCATCGGTCGATAATTTCTGGCTAAATTTCGAAATAATTCTATTTATTTTCAAGTTAATATGAAATTTGGAAAATAAACGAAATTACATATGTAGATACGATTTTAGATAACAATTCTTTGAATTTTTCTATTATCAAACGTGATAAAAATCCTACGTTTCAGCAGCGACGAAGAAAAATGAATCTGAAACACGTTTGTCACGCTCGCGAGCATTAAAGCAGTGATTGCCTGATAATTCTACAGTCTCGTTAATAAATTAACGTTAGGTTAAACGGGCATCGCGTTACGTACCCGTTGCTGCCTAGGCGTGGTACATACTTGTTCTGAATACAACATTTTTCGATATTAATACTCACTTTCCTAGTACCAATCAATAGGCTTACGCAATACATGATATGATTGCGGGATTGACTATTAACATAAAAGTGCATTGAACTGAGAAGAATAAGAGAGAAAAAAAAAAGAAGAAAATAAATTCTATTCTCGTTTTACAACGACGGTTATTAAATCTCTTTGACAATTTGATGTTTTTTCAATGAAAATTTTCTCTTTCACGATCGAAGGGTTTGATTGCAATTCAAACTCGAAAACGGAAGGGTTAAAATAAGCAACCACGACGAAACGTAGCGATCTCTTTTATATAAGTTGAATCGAATGCTCCAATTTAAGAGGATGTAGACCTAAAATACGTATACATACGTCACGCTATTGGGCACAATTAGGTGCCGGGCATGCACGTACGAAATAGCTGTTTGCACGACTTATGTGTCTCGTCAATTGGTTTTAAATCTCACGACGGGGTTTGCCCTTCGAGCCGTTCCAGCAGGGGTCACGGTTAAGGTCAAGCCTGCAGTGTCAGATCATTTTGGACGGCCGTGTAGGTCACTACATTTTAAACGAGCCAATCACGTGCCTGACCGCCTTCAATTTTATGCACCGACCCGTCATCGATGACATCCTTGAAACGTTGTTAATCTTTGCTCGCCCGAAGGCGTGATCGCCTTCTCGCTACCTCTTTCCATTCTTTCGTGCGAAAAAAAACATTTTGATGAACTTTTTTTCTCTCTTCGTTGCAGAAATGAATTATATAAGAGGGGGAGAGAGAGAGAGAGCAAAAAAGGGTCGCGGTTGTCTGATCATCAGTGATATAACGTTTCATTTAGCGAGGTAATTAAGGAACGAAAAAACTATTCAAATTTCAAACTTAATATTATTATAATATTTATGCTATCTGAAATTTTCGTCGCTCACCGATCATCTCTATCCATACTGCAATGAATTTCTAACTGTTCTACGATAGAAATTGATGAAAAATAATTGTAGATGATAATTTGTCCTGGATAAAGGAACGTGGCGCGATTGCAAAGCAATTGGAACGGAGTTAGAAGCATTCGGTTTATTCTTCGATCTGCTCCAGCAGAGGTCGCGGTTAAGGTCTTGCCGGCAGTGTCAGATTATTTTGGACGGGCATGTAGGTCAGCACAAACAGGCAGAGCAAACGATACGCTCGCGAGAGCACGTCTGGCCCGGCTCTCGCGCATTAGCGGGTCAGATTGAAACACAATCGATTTAACGAAGCGAATCATCCGCCACGAGGACGAGGGCCAAGGGCGAATCTTTTTAAATTGTCTGATTCACCTGTTTTCCTTTGACCTCTACGCTTTCGACCAGAGACGACCGACTGCGAAGCAGATACGAGTACTGACCCGGGAATGGGAAAGAAAGTTGTGAGACGAACGAATGCCAATCGTCGACGATTGATATAAACGATTTAATGGTTTAGCCTCGGTTCCACCGTGCAGCCTGCATAAGTCTCTCATCGTCCGCGACTCCTTGTTTATCGTTCGAAGAAACGAACAACGAACCTCGTCGATCACCTGTGACAACAGGCCTTTTGTTGTTTAATTATTTCCAAAATATTAATAAATAAAAGAACTTCCCAATTAATGATAGTGGAACCAGTCGGGTACCTGATCTTCAAATCCGAGGATCGCGAGTTCGATTCCAGAAAAAATAATATTCTTTTTTTATTTCAAATATCATCAAATTTATTATTTAACTGAAGAATATTAATAATAAAATGGATATTAAATAAAATTCTCTATGGAGAAAGAAATATTAACAAATAAAAGAACTTTCCAATTAATAATAGTGAAAAGAGTAAGGTACCTGATCTTCAAATCCGAGGATCGCGGGTTCGATTCCAGAAAAATCAATATCATTTTTTTTTTAAATATCATCAAATTTATCATCTAACTGAAGAATATTAATAATAAAATTTTCTATGGGGAAAGCTACGGTGATCGGCAGTGAACGAAGGATTGATAGAAATTCATTTTTCGCCCCGTACACAGTCGCGAAGATAAATATTACAATGAACATTGATTTAACAATACCAACATGGTTCTACAGCGATTTCCAAGTATCTTCTTTACGATTCGCTCAAAAATAGCCGTCTCCGGCGGGGTATCGGAAAAATATATACGAGCTTCCTATGCACACGTGCAATATTATCGCCGCTGTTACGTTGTTATGCTAAACGATTTATACGTCAGTGATTTATACGCCGCGATATATAACGCACCGATGCGCCATTACTTGTCAGATTAACGGGATACTTGGCGCGGCGGATTTACCCGCAACCTGCGCGCGTTACTTTTTCTCCCCGAACGGAAACCTACCGCCAACCGTGTGGCAAAATGTGCGTGGGAGGTTACAAATTTGTCGGACGGCAAGAGCAACAAGTCCGTTAAGGTTGAATTTTGGATATACCCTTGAGAAAAAAAGGAAAAAAAAAGAAATATTTGACCGTTTGATGGCAGTCGAGCCGGCAATTTTCAGCGGCTAAATTGTTAAGCTATTAAAGATCAACGAAAGGGAGACAGGAGGATACACGAAAAGCTAATTCTTGACCCAGTCCGAAAGCCATACGGTCGAGCAAGATTCGTTCCCAGAAACGAGTCGCAAATCAACGCGGGCACAGGAAAATAGAGGATCACGAACGGAGACAGCGACGATCCCCATTTTCGTCCGCGTTCAAAGCGTACAAATGGCGCCGATACAAAGTGAAACCGGGCAACACGAACACCGGGATCCCAAGAAGCTCCACCTCGCGAGAATCTATGAGGCTGGAATACGCGAAGTAACCAACTATTAGTAACCCAGACTTTAGTATTCCCCTGGTGTCGTCTCGTACGAGAGACTTCCTCATTCCAACAGTTGAGCTATTGTGAATCCCTCCCTCGCGTTCGCCGCAACACTTCGCTCTTCGTTCTCTTCCTTTTCTATCTTACCGCCTTATTCTTCTTCTTCTTCTTTAGCCGGTGTCCGGGCTTCTACTTCATCTCATAGTCGAATCGCGTTACCCGACCCGACTCGACTCGACTCGCGATTACGTATACTCGAACCGTTCATGTCCCCAGCAATTTTCTACCTTCACCCTTCACCCCCTTTTTCCCGTTTTAACGATCCCTCAACAGTGCTAGCGTGACTACACCAACCCCCTGCCCACTTCTATCTCGATCGATGCAACTTTGTTGACGATGTTGCTATTCGAGTTTGCTACTCGCGTGTCGATGGTAACTGCTGATTCCTTTGGACAATTAAGCTTCAGAATTTTCTACGAAATTCGTAGGAGAATCGAAGTAAGATAACGCCAGTAATTGGTACATTATCTTAATTAAATAACGCAACTGGAATCGTCAAAGAGACCAGCGTGTTTAATTTTCCTTAAAAAAGGAAGCTTTCAGATATTAATAGAAAGGGGTACGGTATGTTTCGTGCTACGATAAAAGGATTAAACCATTACACGAAGCAGGAGGGAAAAATGAGGAAAAGGGGGTGGAAAAGGTTCGCTCGAAAATTCGTCCCTCGATTATAATTCCGCGTATCCGGCTCTAAGGGGAAAAGAGGATGGCTGGCTTGGATGTAATAGCCACGCATCGGGGTCCCAAGAATTATCGGCCCTATGTCCTTCGATCTAAAGCTTCGTTTTGCATTGCTTCGAACGGCTGCGACAGGTTTTCCCCACCATCGTTGCTTTTGTCTAGGAAAGACGAAAAGACCCGAGCCCGCTCTCTCCTCGATCGTTTTCAATTCCTAGATTCATTTTCCTGGAACCTATCCCACTTCCCTCGGACTTTTAACGAAGAACCAATCGTGTTTTAAGGATTAACGGGACTCGAACAGGCAGACTTCGTTAATTGGTATTTACTTAACCGACAATCTTTCAACCTGGCTAAGATGGAGTTCGTTAGATGCTAGATGATGTAAGAAGAATGATCGACGAGTTGAAATCGATCAAATTTTATTCAATTATAATCCTTTCTGGAATAAATACTTGAATTACCTGATTGCAAGGTCTAATTTGAAAAATTAATCACGGACATCTTCAGTGTCACATTTTTAATTTTATTTTTTCCAAGGAGGAACGAAAGAAATGAGCAAAGTGAAAATGACACGATCGCAAAGCAAACATCAACGAGGATAAAATGTTGCATTGTTAAAACGTTTCTCAACTGATATCATGGGAATCGAGGGAATTACGATGCTAATTTTATGGATAATAAATGGTAGCTTTAACCGGCAGGCTATCGAAACGAATACCAATTTGAAGAAATATTAATCACACGGTTCGAGCTACGATTTGCGGAATAATTACCGATTAAACGTCACCGCGTTATTCCACCGTTCGAAATAAACACATCAGAGGTATTGTGTACCGGTTGCTTTATTTATCGACAGAATTTCGTCCCGATAAATATAATATTGTCGTAATTGAACGATCGATATCCTGGAATAGGCTGTTCGCTCGGTCGCGGTGTGTGACGTGACGGGAGAAAGGAAGCGTGATCGGAGTAGAAATTACTTTAGATGGAAAGCAGCAGACGAAGAGAGTGCTTTGAAAAGTTTTGCGAGTAACACCGACGGGGAAAGTGGATGAAAGTATTACGTGTTCAAAAACCCCTCCGTACGGGCGAATAAAATGGCGAAAGATTTACGCGTACGACGCGTTTCTACCGGCACCGTACTCGCGTCATAAACAACGCCTACACTCAAATTTCGTTTCAACTATGCTAGTTCCGTGTATCGCATTGTGTTACCTGTCAACTTTCATTAACCAACATTGAACTTTACGTTCTAATAAGAAAATTTCCAATTTTTCCTCTCCTTTCATTAACAATCTAACAAGGGACATTACCCAATCGACACACGCCGATTTTGATGCCCTTTGAGTATGATATAGAACTCAAAAAAATGACAAAAATAGATTATTTTTCAATATATTTTTTAAACAAATAAATTTATCAAAAATTTGCTGTTCAAAAGCACACAAATAGTTCCTGAGATATTCAAGAAAATATGTTTTGCAACCCCAACTTTGAGGGTTATTTTCACCCCTTCAGGATGAACGATTGGCGATAAAAAAAATACGTGCCAAATATTTTTTTAAGTTCTATATCATACTCAAAGGGCATCAAAATCGTCGTGTGTCGATTGGGTAATGTCTCTTGTATTCATGATTTATGGAATTTTCTATTTGACCAGTGAAAAATAGAATCGATAAGACGGCGATCTACGTCGATCGTGTGACCGTGAATTCGCGAATGGAAGCAGGTTATCGACAATAGAGTTTTTCCCAAGCGGCGGACCAGGAGGAAAGGCTCGTCGCGCCGCACCGCCTTCCTATCTATCTCTCTCGTATTTCTCGACGTGCATCGCGTGTGGGAAGATGACAATGCACCAGTGGCCTCGCGCCCGATACGCCTTACGTGGTTACGCTCTCGCAGCCCTGGGGAATTCTCTTTGCACGAGCGTGTAACTCGCGCGAGCACACGTTCCTCCTCTCCTAACGATTCGCTACCGGCACATTGATATTCCAACACCGCGATCGCGTACGCCCCTGGCAAGTGCCCAGTTATACCCATCCACTTCCTTTTCAAGATCCCGAACAACTAAACGATCGATCGATCGATCAAGAAACGTTCATTGTGAATCGATTTATCGTTTCGTCAAAGAGATAGCTTTGACAAAGGAATTTTCGTTCGATTCTTAACGGTGATACCTTTAACACCTTGTTCGGAGAACAGAAACCTGTCGGACACGTGGATTGATTCAATTGATTAAGGACCAGCTAATGAAAGGCTAGACTTTGCCTTGTTCGTTTAACCAGTTCGACTTTTTCTCTTCCCACGGATCTTAGAAATCGGGCTGATCTTTGAATTTAGAAATATAAAAGAGAATAATGATTCTTAATTATTGGGTAACCGTTTCGTTGAAAATCGTAGAAATAAGACGTGGATGGAAAGTTTATTCTTAAAATGCTCGATCGTGGATCGTTGCGATCGGTTCTCCGAACGGAGGTGGTCGATTAAAACCGGAGAAAGCAAGAAAGAATAGGCGCACGATGTTTCGTCGACACGCGCATTTGCGTTCGTCGTATTGTTATTCCCGCAACGGCTGCTACGCCCCTGGCAGATGCCCAGTTTTTCTATTAGAGCCAACGTCAAACCTTAGGAATGTCTTCTGCCAGGGTAGGCCCCTGCCTGTCGGCTGAAACGTAGCCACCGGCTACATTTCCATTCATACATCTCATAATCTACCAACGAGCCACCCATTGTGCCCGCTAACGCGACTGCTGGACCACTCGAAATTCAACTCTGCCCGTCTCCCTTCCTCGCCGAGACCCGAGAAAAATCATCACGCCTGAGCGTTGACCCCCGTGTGCCGTTACCGAGCTTCCAAAATAAGTTTCGAAAAGAAAGGAATCTATTAGCGCCTTGACATTCCGTCCAGCGTCGCATCGGTAATTAGAGAGACAACCTTTGCACCTTGGTTCGATCGACGAGAAATACAGTCCTTGGCCATTGAATTAGGATCACTAGAAATTTTCAACATTTTTCACGTTTTCCGTAGAATTAAAAGACCTGTTCAAATTGTAATGATATAATTTATTAGCTACTAACATAATAAACGGCTATAGATTAGCTAATAACATAAACCTAATCTACATTGACTACAAGAAACCGATTAGAGTTGGTTTCAGAGCTGAAGGTCTTGCCGTTTTCGAGATATCGTGGTAAGGTTAGGTTAGGGTATGCGCATGCGCAGTATCGAATAGCGCATGCGCAGTCCCAAAATTGTACAATTACCACGATATCTCAAAAACGGTAAGACATCCAACTCTGAAACAAATTTTAATCGGTTTCTGGTTATATACCGAAACTGAGTTCTCAATTTTGGTGGAACCATTCGGAAACTTATCCATAGACTACTACTGTACATAACATTATTAACACACGTTAATATCTTGTATTTCCACCCTTTTTTTGATGACAGCTTTATCATATGCTTTTTATCTGTAATTTTTGAGAGTTGTAAACTAGTCTTTTGAGTTGGCTCCAGACAAACACATAATTTTATTTTCATCACAACAAATCTATTGCTATGTATACCTGGTTATCAATGTATTTAGTAATAATTTGAATGACCAAAGACAATTTTCCATATATAACATGCTATTATAGCCATGAAAGTGAAATTCTCATACGTGGTCCTAATTCGATGGCCAGGGACTGTATATCGTTTATGATTTAAGTCGGAGATCTCGGCAGGGAATAGCGAGACAATAGCGTTAGATGAAGAGGGTTGCGTCAATGGCCGGTATCCAGAACACGAAAATCGTCGTGGGATATAACTGGGTCACAGCTAGTTTCATTCTCGTTTCAACTACGACGACGATGCAAGACATTCTAAGTGGAAAATGAGCGAATGCTAGCTCGCGTTCATAAGGTTAAACGAGTGTGCTGCAAGCAGTTCACCGCGTCGAACGTTCTTAATCGTCCAGAGAAGTAAAAGAATGCGGTTGAAAGAAGTGAAAACGCTATCGCGAAATAATTGTGGAGACAGTAGAATCAGAGCTATACGAGTATTCGTAATTTACAAGCCGAGCTGAACTCGCTTCGATTGTTCGAGCCTTGAATTTGCCGAATTACTCGAAATCGACGAACTATTTGAAACAAAAGCGAGTTATTCGAAAAAATCGAACTACTCGAATATTCGATTTACTTGAAGATGAATTTTCAGCTCGCTTTTGTCTCAAAAAGTTCGTCAATTTCGAGTAATTCGGCAAATTCAAGCGCTCGGCTCGGCTCGACCGATCATTGTTTAACTCGAAATTCGAGTACTCGCCTCCCTTATCGAAACTAATAAAGAAATCCTATGAAAAAGAAACACCTGGATCGAGATTTTGTCATCTCAGCCCATGAGAATTTCACCATTCGCGCACGTGTTACGTAAAGGCCATTCGTTCTACGAGAAATAGCCGCGAATGAATATTTATAATCGCTAGTATCCACGTTATTATCAAAGGAACCATTCATTCCCTTCGACAACTCTATAATTCATAAGTGACACGACAATAAACCACAATGTTTCTGCAATGTGCAGTATCTCATACGAAGGAGAGCCTCGTTAAAGAGTCACACTTAGTCATGCTCATTCATTAATCGATGCTTATTTATCGCTCACCGATCAACGCTACTGCGTCAATTATTTCGCGAATAAATGAATACAGGTAAAAGAAAACGATTATTTTACCTTGCTTTTAACCCTTCTCGTCCTCCATCGCCAAGCGTGTTAATTATCGCGTTCGCTCACAGCTGTGACGACAGGTGAGATGATTCTTTTCAACATCTCGTTAGAGATTTGAAACAAACAAAGTTGTACTACAACTTCCGTCAATAACCTTTGAAGCAATTTCGCAAACTCGATCGCAATCCTGACTTTCCACTCGACCCACTCGTTCTACGCGCAAGGGATGGGTACTGAAAGACCCACTGTTCGGCCCTGACCGCTCCATTACTCGATAGAAATGTCTCCGTTCTCCGACAATGACCTTTCCTCGCTTTCTGTCGTTCTTTTTAATCGGTAGCGAAAATCAGCAAACGGAGCTGATTTTGTTTTTTAAATTTATCTCCGAGCAACGCGTTAGCCTAATTCCTCGAGTTGTAAGCAAACGTTTGAAACGTTAGAGAGGATAAATCCTCGTGCCGGGACACTTGAATTACGATCCTTGTACCAAATTCCAACGCAGCTAACTCAAACGAGTGACTCGTTGTTCCAATAACTCACCTGGTACAGAAGGCAACGCAATACCAACGCGCACAGGTTCGAGAATCGATCGAAATATTACGCGATAGCGGATAAAAGATGAATGGAGAGGAAATTAATGAACGCTGATGAAAGGATCAACAATTGGCGCGGTTTTTTCCTTCGACAAACAGCGTCGAATGAAAGGTCGTCCTTATCGTAGGTCGAAAGAAACACGAGATGAATTAAATTTTATTTCGGATATTATATTACCTACATGTTTACTATCGTTTCATTTTACTCAATGTCTCAAGGTTGATGATGTAAGAAAACTCGTGGAGTTTAACCCTTTCAATGCTATGGACGCGTATATGCATTCAGTGAAAGCTGCAGTGGGTGATCAAATTATTAGAGCCACTCGCATAAAGTGATGATTTTACATAAATATCATTAATTCTTAAATGAAAACCGGGTTAAACAGAGTTTTTATTATTTTTTTATGATGTAAAATTATGATACACAGTTGAAAAAAGTGAAATTTCTTTACTGGCCTAGAAATTCTTCGGACCTCAACACCATCGAAAATTTGTGAAAATATTTATTATTAATAATAAATGTCAATTGATTGAACGTTTAATAGAAGCAATCAAAATGAATTGCTTAATTATTAAAACTGTGGCTCTATTTCTACACAAACGCGAAAACCCCATTTTTCATACCGTGGCTCTAATAATTTGATCACCCACAGTATGTTCGAAAATAACTTTCTTCTGTTATTTAATTTGGCGTACAGGAATTACAATTCTAACTTAGTTGCGCCTTGTGTATTCAATCAACATAGTTCACATTAGCAAAAAAAAGTATTCCATCCCCAACGATCGCTACCGCTAGGTGCCGCCCACGCGGATTGCTTCCGCCGGGAGTATTCAGTGCTCAAAGGGTTAAATAAACGCGAGTCGATCTTCGAAGTTCCCTGACGAGTTAACTCGTCATGGAGGAACATTTTCCGAATGACGAGTTAACTCGTTCCTCGGATGATACGACATATTTGTTCCTTTTTCTATTCGATTAACGGAGATAGAAGTTAAGCAGCAAGCTAATGCAAGAGAGACTGATCAATAGTCGACATTCGCTATTTGCATATGTGTATATGCAAATTCCTAGTAATACTGTCAATAGCACGTAATGTACGCGTTTGCGGCGCGGTGCGGTACGGCCGGGTCGCCTTATAAATCTCAATGCTAGCCGATATTCTTGCACGGCATGATTCGCATAAGCTCGCATGCAAATTCGTCGTGGCGATTATTTTCGGCCCGCTTAGTACGCGGACACGCGAGTCGCCACCGAAGCCTCTCTAGCTGATACGTGGCTACGAGCGAGCAAAGAGGAACACGAGCAGCTCGAAAGTCGGGAAGATTAACGAGTCGCAGACGGCGACCGGTGTCTCTCCGTTGGTATCGACGGGACGAAATGAAAATTACCGATCCTCCCCGGCTCCGTGTTTTTCCCCGATGATTTGCAAGAAAATGAAAAAGAATCGCATGCTCGGAAACGATGCCGAAGTTAAATTGAAAAATCCCTCGTTCCTCGACTTCCTGGTCGAGAAGATGAAGAGCGACGCCGAGGAGGAAACTGGAGTAGATCAACCGGACGAAATTACATAAATTCCGGGCAGTCGCGAGAGTCCCGGACGAGGTGGGAGACACCCTACGGAACTCGACCAATTTCACGCGGGTTATCTCATTTTGCAAAACCCGGCGACGAGGAGGAGCGATGTCGCGGTCGACGAAGATGGAGTGGCGCCAAATGTCGTGGATGCAATTCCCCGGAGTGGGCCGGCTGAATGACAAGTAAATCAAGCGTATAATTGGAATTCAATTCGCACAGTGGCACAGATACACGGCATTAGAATTCCGCATGCGGCTCCCACCGTTGTAACGATAGCTGCTTGACCGCGCACGCACGCGTGCACGCACTCTACACGACCCAACGTGTCAATTGCAACCGAGCTGCACCAGCGCGATTCGTCTTCGCCAACCCTTTTCCCCTTAACACCCGTCGCGATTTTCTAAACGAGAAAACGCTACGAACCGAGCCGACGAAGCCGCGAGTAGGCGTTACCGACGAGATCCTGAATTATACCCGAGTATATACGACACACGCTTTCAGATATCGCGCTCAAGTCGAGAACGTACCGATACGTTCGATTGAACCCGCGATGGAAATGCTTGGAACAACGTACACGATCCTGTTCGATTCAATCTATTCCCTCGCATCATCGTCGCTGATTGTTCGGTTGAATTGAATAGATGCTACGCTAGAATACACGCCATTTCATACGGTCAGATACGTGTACTCTCTGGATACCATCTCGGCTGATACTAAATTTCTTTCCATTCTTGGTATCCTATTTGAAAATATATCGTAGCCATGATAAATTGGAAACACAATCTCGTCAGCGGGTAAAATAAGGGCTCGAGTTGGTCGCGAGCCCTTAATTCATATCTGTTCGTTGCTATCTGCGGCCGCCCTAATCAACGATCGCGTTGTCAAGAATAAATTTGCCATTTTCCAGACCGCGTCGGTTTTGCAAAGTTTCTTTTACCATTGTTACGATATATTATTTAATAATTGAAAATTTGAGAAACAAACGAGGAAAGCTACGCAGAGTGAAAAAGGAAAATCTGGTGAAAAGGGTGCGAAGGCAGAGAGTAAAAGGTAGAGCAACGCGACAGCAAGATGTCATTGGTGGGAAGGGGTGGCGGTTGCCGGCTGAAGGGGGTGTTACGGAGGGGGCTAAAACCTAGAAGGTTAACAAAATCAATACCAGTGGGTGGCAGAGCTGGTGGTCGGCCTGCTGGGGGGCTAGGTCGGCCACTGACCTTTATCCAGGCCAACTGCATCATCCCCGTTTCTACGCGCGCACGCACACACCAGGAGGTCGCCGTCTATTTTCACGACGAGCCATTTTCGTCGGATGAAAACAATCCAACCGTACGTATACCAGCGTCGTCTACTATTCCTGAATGTCCGAAGAGAGACCCGAACGGTATTCGATCTTTCACGCTCGATGAAATCGCGATCATCGATCCGCCCGATAAACGCTTCCTCTGCCCTTTGCTTCCACCCCTCCCCCTCCAAACCATCGTTTCGCGAACTCTACTCTTCCAGAATCGAACTTCCAAGGTAGAAGAATCAGGAATATAGATTTTTGAAACGAAAAGTCTCCAGGTGGGAGAAGAATAATTAATCGCCGCACGACAGAACTAGAATGGTCAGTGTTCTGCTTTCGAGAGCAATTAAGGACAGGGGAAAAAAAAGGGCGGGTAAGCTTATTTCGCTGAAATTCATTGCGACTTCTCACGATCTGCTCGTATGAAATGCTGCTGTTTGACACGAATATCAGTAATATAGATTAGCAGCGAACCCTTCGAAAACGTTCTAAGGTTGAACAGCTGGCACATTTTTCCTGCGTTATCAATCGGCACGATCTTTCGCTCACGAATTTCGACGATTAGCCTACTTGCTCGAGAAGAAAATGACCGGCGAAATAACGCGTATCTGAGTGGTCGATCGGTGAGTAAAAGGAACACGAAGGGCTGCTTTGGATTTTACGAGATCCTCTTAATAGCTGCGATGGGGATGTTTCTCGTCACGCGAAGGAAAAACATTAACTTCGAATTTCGTTCGAACCTAACCCTTTCAGTTTTGAAACTACACCTGGCTCGTATATATTCGTGTTTAAGCCGAATCATTAGATCTGTCGGTTCCGTGGAACGAATTTGGCGCGAGCCTCGAGCGAGTTCCGCTGAACGTCACCTTTAACCGTTTAGGAATGCCAGACGGAACTGAACTTCCGTGAACCGAATTGGAGGCAGTGGCAAAAGATCCTCCATCTATATATACATCCCTTCGAATCCCTAATCCTAGCTGGGAAACTTGATATTCGGGATTATCCGCGAAACGCTGTTCATCGAAACAGCTTGGTAGTTCAATTTAATTAAGGGGAAATTAAAGTGGACAGTCGTTAGTCACCTTGCAGACAACTACCCTCCATAGAATTAAAGTAAATCGCTACTAATGCACCTTAATAAAAAAAAAAATAAGAGAACAAATTGATTATCCCCGAAACAGCTTGGTAGTTCAATTGAACACTCTGACTGCCATGCTAAAATCATTGAAAATTCTATTAAATATTACTTTTGTCTTCACAAATCTTATGTGTATTATCTTTAAAATATTTCATTTCTAATACATCAAAGAATTCCTAATAATATAAGTGATGGATTCCTATTGAAATATATGGGTGACATGGCGCTGAAAGTGTTAATTAAGGGGAAATTAAAGTGGACAGTCGTTAGTCACCTTGCAGACAACTATCCCCCATAGAATTAAAGCAAATCGCCATTATTTCACCTTAATAAAAAAAAAGATAGGGGAACGAATTGATTATCCGCGAAACAGCTTGGTAGTTCAATTTAACACTCTGGCTGCCACGCTAAAATCATTGAAAATTCTGTTAAGTATTACTTTTGTCTTCACAAATCTTATGTGTATTATCTTTAAAATATTTCATTTCTAATACATCAAAGAATTCCTAATAATATAAGTGATGGATTCCTATTGAAATATATGGGTGACATGGCGCTGAAAGTGTTAATTAAGGGGAAATTAAAGTGGACATCTTGCAGACAACAACCCCCCGAAGAATTGAATCAAATCGCCATTGCTTCATCTTAATAAAAAAATTAAAAAAGTAGAGGAACGAATTAATAGGAGTTAGAGACAATAGCTTTCGGATCAAAGACCTCTCAGCGAGTAAACTTTGTGGCAAACAGTTACGAAGTAGGATTTACAGACCCCTTAAGTGGTGAAGCGTGACTCGTAAAGCATCCGAGCGTTTATATATTACCGCGTGTACGTAGGCAGTGCGAGAACGAAGAAGCGAATACGTTTCAGATTTTACGAGGGGCACCGTAAAAACGTAACCGTACGAATGTCCGGCTACCTAAGGGCGACCGAACGATAATAAGGGAAGGATGAAAATGTAAATCGAGTGAAATTAACATGATGCGATGTTGGTAACTAACGAAGCCGTGAATTAGGCCAACGAACGACAAAGACGACGACGACGAGGATGGCGGTCGTCCTTGCCGAGCAATGTTGTCCTGTCCAGCGAACGCCGCCGTCCATGTGACCCGCTTTTTTCTACGATGTGGGACGAACTACTAACGCATGCTCTCTCTTTCATTTAGAAATCCACGCATGCGAGGACAGAAGCCTCGTTTCATCGACGGATTTCGCGGTACCTCGAGTTCTACGGATCCATAAGGATCATCGCGGATCAAAGTGTGCACCGGGGGCAGGAACAACCGAACACGACCGAGGGTTCCAAGGACATAAAATTATTGCCCTTTAATAGTTCTTGACGCGTAGAATCCAAAAATATAAGTTGTAGCTTTAGAAATTAAGTGGTTGAAAAGTTTCGCGTTTTTGGGGTATTTTACACGTTACTTTGACGCCATCTTGCTTCCATCTATCATTTGATTAGCATTCAGGGTGTACCAAAGCTGAGAAGCTACATAACAGTATCACCAACCTCATATTTTAAAGAGAGCCCTTTCAAAGAAATTATTTCAACAATATTATGATTTAAATATATAGCCTAACCTAACCTAATACGTGTGGAACAAATGGCCGCTGAATGCTCATCTATGCGGGCCAATCAAATGACAGATGGAAGCAACATGGCGTCAATAACTTTTGAACCGCTGATTTCCTAAAGCTACAACTTATATTTTTGGATTCTACGGGTCGAAATCTATTAGCTTATAAATAAAGAATCTAATGATTTTATGTCCTTGGAGTCCAAGTTCAGCCCGACCGAGCATACTAAATAACCTAACCAATAAAATAATATGAATTTACAAAAATCTACAAATATCCTTCTAACAAGGGACATTACCCAATCGACACACGCCGATTTTGATGCCCTTTGAGTATGATATAGAACTCGAAAAAATATTTGACACGTATTTTTTTGTCCATGCTGAAGGGGGTGAAAATAGCCCTCAAAGTCGGGGTTGCAAAACATATTTTCTTGAATATCTCAGGAACTATTAATTGTAGGCGAAAAATTCAAATTGGAATTTCTGTGTTTTTGAACAGCAAATTTTTCTATGTATCCACCATTTTGATAAATTTAATTGTTTAAAAAATATATTGCAAAATAATCTATTTCTATCATTTCTCTCACCCCTTCAGCATGGACGTTTGCCGATAAAAAGAAATGCGTGTCAAATATTTTTTTCAGTTCTATATCATACTCAAAGGGCCCCTTGTAAGATCGAACTTCGATCTCGTTCCGTGACGATGCATTTTTCACAGACGCCTTTTAGAAGCGACCTCGCAGTGTCTAACGCGAAATGGGATAGAAAAAAAAAGATAGAAGTATACTGTAGGATTCAACTGTAGTTAAGAAGAAAGGTTCAGTGAACGGGACATCGTTCTACAATAACGATAAGAGCGTTGCATATGCCAGCCAGAGGATCGCTAATAGAATAGGGTGACGGAGGGTCTTGTTCCACGCCGATGGAACAAATGAAAAGAAATGACGAGGAAGATGAAGACAAATGGTTCGCGGTACTAGAGCCGAACTCCTAAAAGTAACAGAGGCAAATCAACGGAACGAATCGAACGTCTGAGAACGCCACCAGTTCAGTTCATGCATGTAACATGTAACATTCATAAACGCGCGAGCCGACGACCTCGTTCCGCTTCGTGTGCCGCGTTTCAAATCTGCGTTCACTGCTAAGGGAGATCTCGTTTCCTTTTTTTTTTTTCCTTTTTTTCCCCGCCCTTTTATCGATCGACGATTAATATTAATATCGAGCCGAGAAACGGTTATTTATACGGGGTGATTTTGCGGGAACGTTTTCAGTCCCGGGTGTCAAAGTTCAGAGACAGTTCCGACGAGATACGAAGCGTAGAGTCGCGTTCACACGGAAGATCGGCTGATATCCTCGAGCGGTCGACCTACGCGGAGAATTGTCGATTAGCCAATTCCAGCGGATGCAAATGACGTGGCGCGATCGTACGATCGCCATTTCCGACGTATTATGTAGATATTCGCGGGTCGAACGGAAATTTTGGCGTAGAAAGCGTCCCGACGTCCCCTCGAACCCGCCTCGCCCTCTGCTCTTTTGCGTTTCAAATCGCTCTCGTGATTCATTCCACGCGAACGGACGCCTACCAGAACGAACATTCGTGGAATCCTTGAATTTTTACAACGCGTAACGATCAATACGGACTTCCGTGAACCGATAGATCAATCGAAACGTGAACGGAATGATCGAACCACCGGAAAGCTTATTTCATTCGAACTCCTTCCTAGTTGACTTTTCAATCGAAAGAAGAAAATTATAAACTCGTTAAATACTTGATGGTTCAGAGAAAATATAGGTGTACACTCTCGTTGGCCAATTATGGGACAAACTGAATATCATTGAAAGAGAAACGCGCCGACACGTTTAACGCCCGTTCATCAGTTAATTACGCGAAGAAATAATCAAGTTACTTTCCGCATGCAACCAGGCGAGCCACCAATTAGGCATAACTGCACGCAATGCAAACACGAGACTGACGCGTGTATGCGTGCGCTGGACACACTTGTTTTCCACGTACCGTTCTTTTGCTCGCCGCGGTTTCCACGCCACGTGTTAAGGCTATTTGCGCGCTCGAAACGGGACAATTTTAAACGTAATTTACTGAGGAACATTGTAGCCGACCGTTCGTCCAGGATCAAAGACATTTAAATCAATTTTAGAAATGGAAATTAGAGCGTATAATTAGTACCAAGTACTTCGCTTCTGAGAAATCCTTTACCCATTTGGTTAACTTAAAACTTATACTAGGAACGCATCGGGCATTAAGATACAGCCAATAAGATTATGGGATAATACTCGAAACGGATAGCGCGATACCGCAGCATAACCTCATCGAACAATCTAATGTTACAAAGTAGCATGGAAACTGAGACTCACCGCATAGCTCGTCTCCAACGAGGAAGGGGCACACCACCTGTAATTAAAACAGGCATCATTAGTAATTCGAAATAATTATCGAAAGGGTTCGTCCTCTGATAAACGTTTCAAGTTTAGTATAATCGAGTAATTAAGATAGAAAGTTTTAAGTAGCATACCGAAGACTTTAATTGAAAAACGAACGAGAGTATAATACTGTGTTTGAATACCGACGCCATTTTGATTTTTATACTGTTACGTCACTACACGCGATTCGTGAACATTTCATTCGCGATATTTAATTATATGTCGTGCGAGCATTAAACTAAACATCTAATTACTAATCGGTGATCAAACTTTTTAATTTCAGTCATTGTTTCAATCATTTTTCTAAACTTTACTGTATTTCTTTCTTATGGAGTGCTCGTGGGTTCCCGCTGTACATTCAGCGCGGCGTAATACGTAATTATCTTATGCTACACTTAAAATTATATTGTATGATGATGATATCGTTTCTACGTACCTGGATACGTATAAAGACATGTATTATTAGAGATTTAAAAGAATTATACACCATAATTTATAGAAAACTACACGGCACTTTTCACTTTTAAACATTCGAACGGAAGATGTTTGACCACTAACAACCTCTGGTGTGTAGTTTGGGTTGTGCAATCTACATCTAAGATCTACGAAAGACGCGACATCTATCATCTATGAAAACGCGTACAAAGCCTTAAGCTTCTTAAATCATGCGTTTTTAGCTACGCCACTTTTAGTAACTCCATGCTCGAAGATTTAAAAAAAAAAAAAAAATGGAAGACATATTGAAAACGCGGTTCTAACAAAATTTTAATTAAAATCGAAAGAGTAACGATTCCGATTCGAATTGCAAGAGTAGTCTGAAAATACACGCGTGTGAAAAGATTTATTTACTTGCGGGGTCTGTAAATTACGCGTGTAGAAGCAAGTACGTAAAAGCAACTTTAAGTTCTGCCTTCAACAAAGTTCCCCGGTATTAACGTGTAAAGAGAAGCAGCTTAAAAGCCGGTAGCGCGACGACGTATTTATCCAGACAGCAGACAAACATACTTGCCTGAGTACCTGACACCTGCTCACTTTCGTGCACTTTTAAAAAGGACTACAAGTGAATCGTCTCCGAGTGAAACTGTACACGTATAGTCTGACAGAACGGTGAGTTTTTAACATAGCTCCAATGTCATCTCTGTTCTTATTTCGTATCTGATTCTGATTACAAATGTCGTACATAGCGTAGAAAGGAAATTTATCATCGGGTAAGATAAGTAAGCCGTAGTCAAATGAAATGTCAATTTTGCGAGAGCCTGGTAGCGATTCGATTCGACAATTAAAATTTCGTTATCGCTATGATGTATATTATGATATATTTGAGAAGAGCAGAACGCAGACATTGACTCACGTGACCAGAACGAATTACGCTGGTACGAACTGCGTGAACGCGGCCACGCATAAATAACGTAGCTGTGTGTACGCAAAGTGTACGCCGTCGACAGTGACGACAGTGTGGACACGGTTGATCGCGTGAATAAATACACACGTGCATATGCACGTATATACAGTAAATACTCTCACCTCGATACAAATCGGCAAGCAGGCAGCAGGCCGTCACAACACGACGGTCGTTGCATCCCCTCCCGCCACGCCTCGATCCTCCTGTTCCCGTTCATTCATTCCTCTTCCACGCGACGCCGTTGTTTCTTTTTCTCGGATAACGTTCGTGTCAGCAACATTAACAGACGGCACACCATAGTTACCCGGTGTATACGGTGACGTACTTTACGTAATAAACACGATCCTCGAACCAGCCGCAGGCAAGGAATCGAATCGCTATCCGAGCAAACGCGATAATACCTCAGACACGCACCATGACGCGATATACCCGACCGATCAGTCCGACGCCATTCGTACTCCGAAACTGTTTACATCGCGTTAGACATCACGGATGTAGAACGAAAATAAGTCGCGGAAACGTGCTACATACGCACACCGACTACGGAGTATTATATTCGATCGTTCAAACACCGCCTCTTATTTACACCGGTGATTATACGGGAAAACAAAATCAGTCTCCCCCGTGCTCCGAAAGATCGCGCTACTATTCAAGTCTGTTCGCTCGAGGCGGCGTGACGTGAACGCGGCCTAGCGTAAATACAGCTGTTAATAGGAGAACAGCAACTACGAGGAACGACCAACGGCTCCCAAATATTAATTGAATAACGTCGCGAGGAAAATTGTCGTAGACTACGCGTAGTATACCAGACACGTTCTCAAGGACGGTCGCGAACGTCTCGCCGGCGACATCGCCGCTACCACAACAATCGAACGACATTTGACCAGTACCCGTGGTACCTTCGAATACTCCGACCGGACGAAGTATGACGAGTTTAGATCGACGAATAAATAGGGAGCACCCATAAAAATGTCGCGCTGTAAAACGGCGCGCCGCGACAACACGACTAAACGGACTAAGCGGGTTTTCGCTTTCGACTGAAATCGAATGTACTGCCGGCGAGCCGCTGCTACCGACCTTTGTGTGAGTGTGTTTACATGAGCGCGCGCGTGCGTGTTGTCTGTATCGTCGTTACTCGTGTTCCTATCCAGCATTAAATATCGAGTATCCCGACGAGTAAACATAGCCCTGTCGAGTTCGTATTACAAAACGCCGGTGTCGACAAGATGAGTTGAGCGATTAAATTACAAGTGACACGCGTGTACTGCACTTCACGACGACGACAAGTAAGTACATCGTTTTTTATTTACCTTGAGGTCACACCGCGCCGCGGTCATTTCGATCCGACCGATACGTGTAAGTTATTCTTTTACATGAGATTAGTATAGTGTACAAGTAAATTGCTTGGGCTATAAGAAATAGACAGATGGTAATTATTATAAATAAACAACAGGAGATTATATTTGGTGTCTTAATTAAGTTATAATAGTTACATAATTATTTCTTTTCTTCGTTAAGATTATATTTTGTCTTTAATTTATCTATCTCTTCCATCTTTTTATCTACATCAACCCGTTTAAAGGCCTTATTACTTTGATAATATAAAACTACCAGGTATCTGTTACAAACATTGAATCCACTCAAGTGGTCGCATGCATTTTTGGCATCGAATATGTCTTCGTAAACAACAAAAGCTGTCCCTCTAGTCTCAGCTGTATTACCCCTAGAAGGAAAAAGATTGAAAGATACTAAATGTTATTAGACAACGATAAAAAGTTTTAAGCATATATCTTAGCATTGTAAAGTTAATATTTACACATATTATTGTAATTGATCGCTTACACTCGAATTTGTCTGATAGCTCCATATTTGCCAAAAATATCATACATTTCTTCAGCTGTGATTTTATAAGGCAAATTCCTTATGTATAATACTCTATTCACTTCCGGAGGCAATCTTACCTGAAGAGAATAGTTTAGAAAATAATAATTATAGGTTAGGTTACCAAACACTTGGTAATACATGCTTTACATGCTAATTTATATGCTTACATTGGCCCTCCGTTGAAGCATTGCCATAGTCATTTTGGAAAAATAAGTATTTTTTCACTTTACACGGGAAAAGAAACTACAAAATAAATTTGTTTACTCGAACACAACGCGTCTCCTTTACGTCAAAACATAACTCGAAGTGGTCATTAAGTTCTATTAGCTTTTGCTACAAGAGGGCACCACAGTGACAAAATACTCTTCCAATAATTTATATTACAGAATAAAAACATAGGAAACGCAAAAAGGGAAATTAATAAACCAAGAAATACGTTCATAATTTTTATTCATAGTAACAATGTTCCAAAACAAACACTTAAAAATGGTACTAGTAATTGGCATTATTTTACTTGCAATATCATCTATTTCATGACTTTTTTTTTTCAAATAAACGAAGTGGTATTACATTGACATTACAATTTCATACGTTTGATTACATTTACAACATTCATAGTACGATAGTGTTTTCTTTGTATAAATAGTATATCGATGTTTCGACCATAATTGAAAAATTTACTTGAGTATTAGAAACGGTTTAATAAATTGACACCATCGAGTATTGTAATTGGAGTACGATAGCTAGAGATTCTGATTCTTGGACAATCACATTTAATATATAATACGTATGTAATGTATTCACTGAAATAGATATTGCTAGTGGAATGAATAGATGGCACAACAGATCAATGCCTGATTGCAATTAGAACGGTAAAATATTTTCTATGAAGTATAATTCGTTAATGTTTTATACTTTATTAAAAGCTGCAATATCTACGCTTTGTACAAAATCCTCGATTTCCTGAATTTTTTCTGTCAGCCAATCTACAGAAACTTTGTCGTCTTCTACGACACAAGAAATTTGAAGTTTGTGAATTCCAAAAGCTAGGGGAACAAGTTTTGCTGTGAACAAAAAGAAATATTCGTATTTAGAATTTAAAACGTAGCTATCATAAAACAACTTATGCCTTTAACTTACCTGCACCCCATAATAAACCATCACACTCAATTTTTCGCACTTCAGTTTCCATAGCTTTCATATCTGTTTCGTCGTCCCACGGTTTCACGTCTAATATTATGTTCGACTTAGCGATCAAAGCTGGTTCTATAAAATATCATTATATATATTATATATTCCAAGTAGAAATTCAGTAGATGACTTACTTTTGGACTTTTTCGCGGCATACGCAGCCAATCTTTCTTCCCTAATTTTTGCAGCTTCTGCATCCTCTCCCTAATAAGCCAAGTATTTGAAGAGTTTACAGCATAGGCCATAAGTAAAAATATAGAAATTTTAATAATTGTGTAATGTTTTGTGTTGAACCGACGTGGTATACAAGAAAACAGGGTTGAATGTATCAGTATTCTGGGAATATCTGGTGTACTATTATTTCCTAAATGTCGTATCATTTTATCAATTTTTTATCCTACTTGAAAAAAATGTGTGTGAAGTGTACTAAATGTATCGTGCACAAATGATTTTAAATATTATGTAAATAGAATTGGGGATTGATCGCTTTATATCTTCCACTATTACTGCTCACTTGCCTCTGAATCTGAACCAAAGAGATCGACATCCTCGTCATCATCAGCTTTTTCCTGCGTTTGCTTTGTAGCTGGTTCAGGTTTAGCAGGGCAAACAGCTATTGTTGGAGGAGCGGTATATAGGAGTGAAACCTTGTCTTCAAGAGCTTTCACACGTTCATCCAATTTGTCAATAATATTTTTCAATGATTGAACGACTATCGATGAAATTGTACAATATGGTGAATTTTACGATACTAACTAATGATTTTCCATGAAAAGTATGATACTCACGGCTAACATCAACTGTGTCTTTCTTGTTATCATTTGGAGCAGTTAGACCAGCCACAGCTGCAATATCGTCCATCTATAAAATAAGCATAATAATATATAGTAGAAAGAAGGGTCCATAGAAATTTCAATCAAAGAGTTAATTAAATAATTAAATATTACATCTACCAATTTACATTCCAATTTGGATATCATATTAGTAAGCAGGTTTGTAAATTTGTTATTATAAGGGTGTGCAAAGAGTGCAGTACTCACACACTGTAAGGATTGTTTAATATGTTGACGAGCCTTGGCCACTTCATTGGCTAAACTTCCACCAGCAGATAGCATTGAACTAGTGGTTTGCTGATTTCCCTGCGTTCACCAATATTAAACATCAACTCAAACTAAACTCATTGTTATCAATTCGGTATCATACTTCCACTAGGGTTTAAATAATAATGTTAATAGGACTGTACATATATTGTACTTTGATCATTCTTATGAAATATGTTTAAGTTGTTAAACAATTCATAATATTTAGGTGGATTATTTAAAGAAAACCAAGTGGAAGTAGATATTTTGCATCAATTTGTTAATACAAGACAAAAAATTAAAACAAAAAAATATTCATTACTGTTATACATAAATGTTTGATTAATAAGCTCAGAGTTATAACAAAACACACAAATATTGCAATTCCTTTTGACAATACAAAAAGCATGCAAAATGTTAAAAAGAAGGCAGAGCAGTTCATACGCTAACAGTATTAATTGGATATTTATGAAGTGATTATTGATTGGTGATAATATGATAATAAATAAGAACAAAATATTTTTAATAAATATTTTAGATGTAAGCATTTTTCTGCAATGATCTATGCAATAAAATTTATATAATAATGAAATAAATAAAATACTATAAATATTGAATTGATGCACACAAAATATTAAGTATGCATTACAGTATGTACCTGAGTAGGTAACTGCTGCTTATTCCTTGTTAATGATGCAACATTTTCTTTGCTTTCCTTAGCATCTTTCTTTGCCTTTCCCCTGTTTCTATGTCTTGTATCAGCTTTATTCTTTTCTTCTTTTACTTCTTTTGTATTATATTTCTTAGATACATCATTCGTAGGGCTAGTTTCTTTCCCGTTTGTATCAATCTTAAATGTTACAGACTTCTGCTTTTCTTCTACATTTTCTTTTTTCTGCATATTGTATTCATCTTCATCTTTATTCGCGTTTGACATCTTTTTCTTGGAATTTGTTATGTCATTTGAGATGTTGTCAGAAATTATCAGTTGATTATCTTTAGATTTCTTAGACTTTGTCTTAGATAAAGAATTACTATTCAGAATATCTTGACAATTGTTTGTTAGAGAAACCTCAGATTTAAGAGAGCAGCTTTCCATAATTTTATGGGACACCACCTTGAAACATGTGTCAAGCTATGCAAGTAGGAACTAACGTCTTGTAAATATTGCATATAAAATGGAAACTAAACAAAGCTTGTTTCTGTTATAGATTTAATACATTTTATATTGTTACTACTCAAATATAACTGCATAGAAATCAAATATCTTTAGTAAAAGTTTCATGCATTATTTAACTTATGAATGACATAAACATGTAATATAATACATTGTGTGTAATCAAACAATATACGCAACTTAATAGCAAATTATATTGCAACTCTGATATTATATGTTTTATATTTATTATAAATACTTTGTATTAGGAAAATAGAAATAAAACATCACATAATTGTATTTAAATATGCAACTATAAATGGGAATTAAGTTCTTAGAAGAAAAATAAAATTCCCAACACCTTGTGAAATTATAAGCAGGTGAAATGTTCCCTATCACCAGATATTCCCTGAAGTGTGTGTTAGAAATGTTAGTTTTTAGTTAGTACAACAAAAAGAACATAAGGCATAACAAAAGAGCACACATTAGTTATAGATGTTGGGGCTAACAATAATAGGTTTAAAATTTTCTGTTTATAAACATACTTTCAGACATTATAATTGCCAATAAAAATTTGTTTTAACATTACCATAATCAAAATGAATAAAAACCAAACGTTTTTCGTATTAATTTTACTGTATGTTTAAAAACATTCACCCTATTCCTGTTGGCAGTCATCTTTATTCAGTAATATTAATATAAAATACTGCAATTGAAGTACTTACCTTAGCCATTCTTTCAAAATATAGCCGTTCTGCCTTGTCATAGGATGGCTTATCAAACCATACCTTTTCTTGGGCTAATGCTGATTTTTCCATGTTTTAGATGATTTATTCAATAATAAAGATGCAAGTAAATTTCTGTAACATGAAAATTTACCAATCTCAGAAGTTTTTGAAATTCTTTATAAATTTTTAGTTTAATTATATCAAAGTAATAAAAGATTAAAATATGTGTATAAATTAGATGTACTTGTATATGAAAAATAAATATATTAAAAAATGTTTAGTTAACTGTATTTATTGAAAATACAACTTTGTGTATAAAATACATATAAAACATATACAATATTGTATAAATCTATCAGATTTTTAAAATCATATAACAACATATTGCAAAAATTAGTATCTAGTGCCTGTTAACAAACAAATATTAATTAGTATCTAGTGTCCATTAGCAAACAAATATTAATTAGTATTCAGTGCTTATTAGCAAACAAATATTAATTAGTATCATAAACTATCATCGTCACTACTAAAATATTCAGATTTAAATGGAACTTTATTTGATTCTTTTTTATTTGGAAGCTTTAATTTATATGTCTGTTTCAATATTATCTGTTTATCTGATTTGTTTGCGATTTCATCTAACAAATGATATACCTCTTGTTCTTCTTCTGTTTTAACAACACAAGGATATATCTCTAATGCCTTAAAATACTGAATAAATGCTTTGAGTTCATTGAAAGAAGAGTGGGTAGCATAACATACATTGAAAGTTCTTTCTCTCACTGTATCCCACTCCCCTATTACACTTGTATCTTTTTTTCTCCATTTCATTACAGATGGAATAATAATCATAATATTTTCTTCTTTTACATTGCTTCTACAACGTAAACCTGATGAAGATATTTTTTGCTTACAAGCATGTATTGGTGTACTATTTGGATCATTTGTAACACAACACGATAGTTGTTCAATGCGACAATAAGTTTCATATACATAATGTTTTACATGAATTTTCATATTTAACACTTTAAATAATTCTATGAAAAGAAATTCAGAACCGTACGTGGCTGAACATTCCAGAATAACAACATTTCTTGGGTCCTTATTTAACCAGTCTTTAGTAACTGTACATATTTTCAGTACAGTCTCTTGTCTAGTTGGAAAAAAGGCAAAATCATTGCTTAGAAATGTTGTATCTAAATAGATTTTGGTAAATGTTCTAGGAAACAATTTAGAATCTTTACAATAATGTAAACTTTTCAACTTTGAGAAATCCTTTGGATTAATACGAAAATCACCAGTATATAATACCGAAACATTATTTCTTTCGAAAAGAAACATTACTGATCCAGGACAATGTCCTGCAGATATGGAAGTTACAGAAATAAGGATTTCATCTTCATTCTGTACTTTATATTCTATAACAATAGATGTGTCAATAGTTACTTCTTTTACACAATTATCTTTAAATTTAAATTTATTTTTTAACAGTGCTTTTGTGATATGACTACAATACAGATATTTATTATTTTCATCTAAATATTCGAAAAAATGGTCAGATAAACCATGCATATGATCACAATGACAATGACTAAGAAAAAATACAGAAGATGTTAAATTCTCTCCATCAAAACGATCCACTGAGATGCCTGGTATCTCCTTAATAAGCCCAAGAAAAGTTGACATTCTGGCTTTAGTTCCTGGAATTTATAAATTAACCATCAACTACACCAATATTTGTTCAAGATTTTTAAGCATAGCTTAAGAGAAGCTTATAGGTTTTTAGATCATTTAAACTTTAATTATTGTCATGAGCAGAAAACAGATGTTTGTAATATAGATAAAATCGTGTACGATAGGTTATAACTATAAATTAAATATATATCACATCAATCAAAGAACGAAATTAAAAGGGACCATTTACGAACCAATGAGCCAATAGTTTATGCAATCGCGTTCGAACAAACAGTAAATTTTTCACTGGAATATTATTAACACGAATCCGCCATGTGCCGTATTGATCGATTAATTTGACGATTATATAGCAAAGTACAACTAATTCAACTGTCGTTGATGTTGCAAACTGATAAACTGTGCGTGTAAATTGTATGCCGCTTAAATATTGTTAAATCTACCTTGACTCGTTACAGGTTGTCAGCTTGCTGCAACAATTGTCCGTTTGCCAAAATTTCTGTATGCCGGATATAACGTGCCAATTAAAAAGAAATAGAAACACTGGTTATACGGTCAATGTTGAAAGATGTCACTAGGGTGCCCTATTTACCATAAACGAGGTACAACATAGAGTAACCCTTTATCGGAATTTGTTTCATGATCTGAAACACCGACATCTAAAACATTTTTTGTCATATGGGAAGCGGCGCCACAAGCTCACCCAACGAGATACGCGACCAATATCAAGCACAGTATACAGTAAACTTTATAATATTTAACAATTAAAAATTATAACGTTTTGTTTCTAAATCATTTATAATATTAATATCGTCATAATTAAGATTTTGAGATTTCGTACTTCCTCTGTAACGCCATTTTCTTTAGGGAAGCCTATATACTTTATGCTGTGCATCAAATGCGCGCATCACTGCGTTTCGTTTGTATCTAAGTATTATAACAGTTTCTGTGCAACAAAAGTAAATATTGTAAGGTGTTCGAATTCTACAGGAGGAAAAAAAATTTTTCTCCTAGAAGCATCATGATGACGTAATTATTTATTTAAAAGAATCGTAAAATGACAATGATGTTTTGCTGTTTAAGAAACTGTTTTGACGGCCTCGGCTTTGCCGCAACACAAACGCCGAAGAAAGAACCAAATCCTATAGCTTTAGACACATCTTTCATGGGTAATTTTTATTTTAACGATCGGGATAATGTCTAAGAATGTTAAACTTGTATCATCGAATTTTGCATAGAATTTATATTTTTTTCGCATTTCAAAATTAAGGATATTGATGATCTATTATTGTCACGTTGAAACTTCTAATTAACGATAAGGAATGCAGAGTTATTTTAATGTAATAGAATTTAAAGAAATTGTCAAATTGGTACAGGACATGAAGTTGTGATAGTAAAAAACGGTCTAAGAGTATGTGGTCGTGGTGGTGCCTTAACAAACGCTCCTCTTGCCCAAAGTAAAAGTTATTTTGAAGTTAAAATACAACAAGGTGGTATATGGGCAATTGGATTAGCCACAAGATCCACAGATCTCAATGTTGCTATTGGGGGAAATGATACAGAAAGTTGGGCACTTAATTCCGATGGTATTATAAGGCATAATCAACAAGAAATACATAAAATACAAAATCAAGTTCAAGAAGGGGACATTATTGTAAGTAGGAATGATATAAGAATGCGTACAATGATAAACTAATGATATGTTGTTTATCAGGGTGTATCTTATGACCACATAGAACTTAATTTCTATTTAAATGGAAAATCAATGGATGCCCCTATAATGGGCATAAAAGGGACTGTGTATCCAGTACTTTATGGTAATTTTTTTCAGATCAAAAGAGTTTACAAATTAAGGGTATTCGTGTACAAGTATACAGGGTAATCTTTCTTTTTAGTGGACGATGGGGCCATTTTAGACTTAATTTTGGATAATTTTGCTCATCCTCCACCTACAGGTTTTGAAAAGATAATGCTAGAGCAATCGTTGCTCTAGCAAAAAAGTACTAATACATTAATGTCATACTCTTTGGAAGTTGACATTATCAAAGTATTTTATGTATATCCATCTTGTATTTGTCTAACATTAAAGTACAGAATCAAAAATTATTCTTATTTGAAAAAGATCTTAAAACGTAATTTTATGGATAAACAATATTTCTCTTAAAAATAATGTACAAATATATTTAATTAGCAAGTGCAAAATAAACATTTTAATTTATATTTTGCCTTCATTACTCTTAATCATACCTTTGGGATAATATTTAAAATAAAAGGATATGTACAGATTTTTTGGATTAATCGGAACTGGTTCTGAATGTGGCATGTATCTTAAAATAACTACATTTTTTTTTATATAATTGTTTAATAACCAAATAACATAATTTTAAATATATGTGTACAACTTACATATATTTTTATATAATATATATATATATTTATGTATTTATATGTCTGTATAAGATTGTATATAATATTGTGTACACAACAATTTATTGTTCCTTAATGAGTTAATGGTGTGGTATGTACACTGACTTACATAAGGTACCATTGGCTTAGGCCTATACTTTGCTTTATTAGGCTACTGTCATGGCTTTTTGTTTTCATTAATTAAATTAATTTCGTGCTAAAAATTTCATATTACATGTTAAAGCTAATTTTTCATTTATGTTAATTGGACAGTGCGCATTTTTACAATGCTGATAATGCAAATACTCAAATTACTATTAATCTAATAATTGCCTACAAATAACCACAGACATTCCTTTACACGCACAATGAGATAAACACTTCCTATATGTATGATAATATGAGTGATGAAACTTGACAAAAAAAAATGAAGTTGATAAAATAGCAGACAATGTTTGCAATAGTATTACACTTAACAATTTTAAAATACCTCACCCACCCTGTGTGATTTAAATTGGATTATCTTTCATTTATTTAGAACATGCTAACACATAGTTAAGATAAATATGAAAAAATAGAAGTATATTGCTAAAAACCTGTTTCTGTGCATTGATTGCTTAAAAGATCATTTGTGTTTTCATCCAAGTTAATACCTCTAATTATTGTACATATATATAGATGAAAAGATGTTGCACAATATATCTTTTCATTTACAGCAATTATCATAATTGCTTCTTTTAAGAACATATAAAAACTTTTTACAATTGCTTGTAACAAGCTCTCTGCAGTTTTGTAAAAACTTATTAAATCTTTGGTCCTTAATGTTACTTTTAAATGATCATTGTCATTAATCATATTACATGTTTAATATATATGTTTATGAATAGATACAAGTTGTTGATTTATAAGAAGGTAGTAGTTTCATGTTTTTTCCTGTCTAAATCACTGAGTTGCATTAAAAAAAAAATATTTTCATTTTATCAAAATTAAATTGGCACTAATTATAATATTATAAATACATGAAAAATTGACAAATAATAACTGCAATTATCATTTATAAATCAACAACAAAATATTTAACATAGGCAATGAATGCCTTAAATTTATGAACAATTTTTAGAAAGAAATTTGTCAATTTTATTATTAATATAATTGAGTTTAATACGAAACTTAAAAATAAGGATAAAACCAGATCAATTTGTCCTATACAATTCATGGCACTCATTTTACAATCTAACTTATAATATAAACATGGTAATCATACAGAAGATGAATAGCACATTAAAGAGAGTATTTGCATTTTGCTCCATAATGATTTAATGCAAACTACCTAAACATATCTAATGTATATATAGAATATATTACACTTATTTCATGACTGAATGATATGAAATATTTATAATGGTAACCCATTGAGTCTTATTGCACATACAATTCTAATAGATTATACAGCTGCATAATTCTTTCTAACTTAATGAAATTTATCATTTTTGACTTGCTAATATAGTGTGTCAAACTATGGGAATCGGGTATTTTAGAAAAACATATACCGGTACTAAATAAAAAAGACCGTTGTGAGTTGTTATATTATCAAATAGATACCCACGATTTAGTACCTATTATTAATCACGTTTATCCAATGTATGATCATTCATTCCAACATTCACATGAACATTTTACCACCTATACTATAATGATCTCTTTTATTAAATCTAATACCACTTCATTCAAATAACATTGCAAATAATTCTGTTAAAAAATATAGACTTTTAGATATATTTACAAAATTAATTTTTAATATTTATTCTTCCATTGAAAACTGCTATAAATAGAAATTTTTATATATGTTGAATGTCGCTTTTATTATCTCCTTGATGTATTAATTAGGAATGTACATAATGACCTAATTTGTCATTTTTAATACATTTATGAAGCAAGAAATTTTTTTTTATTAATCATTTTCAAATGTAAATATTTTTATTTAGGAGAAAACTTTCTAATATTAAATTTACTTAATTACTTGAAAATCGAAGTATTACCTTTAATTTATAATAAAATGATTAAAGTATTATTGACAAATTTATAGTATAGTAGTATACCAAAAGTATATTTTTTCTTTATATATGAGAAAATATCTTATCTTTGAAAAATATATTCATAGATAGACGAAAAGAAAATAATACGAATATGTTTCGTAATATTGAATGCACTTAGTAGTTTTAATTATAAGATCATAAACTTAATTTGTACCACGTTTAAAAAAATATGAAAACATATTTAAAATAATGAGTATCATGTTACATGGCAAACACATGTTTTAGAACACATCCATGTTAATACTTCCTGAGTGTATTAAATTTCCCAGTTTAAATACGTATTCAGAAAATAAATATCCAATTTATAATAGTAATATTTTTTCGAACTGACTTTTAAACAATTATCATAAGCAAAGTTACATAAAATGGAAGAACTTTTAAAGAGAATTTATGAACATTGTAAAAATCATAAAATATTTGTGGCATTATTTAATATACACTTTTACATATAACTACTAAAAGAGGATACCACGGATTTTACTAAGATCCTCTGAGCTCTCTTTGGTTTTTATCCAAATTAATTCCTATAAACGCTTTTGGTAAACATCATGCAGACAACTGCACACAATAATTCTATGTAAAACATTTTCTTTCAAGGATGAATCCCTGAGATGCTCAGATTCAGAGCGAATTTCTTTGCTTGTGAATGTAAAGCATCGGTAGTAGTATTTAGTAGTAACATACTTACAGATCATTCAACATCCGTTGTATCTTCAATAACAGAATCCCAATTGAATTCTGTTACGCTCTGTCTCGAAGGTAATTCCCCAAGATGTTGAAATCGTTGTACGAAATATGGATCACGATCTCTGAGCCGTTTAAATCTTTGAAATGCAAGATTTTTTGCAAACTCGTAAAGTTCCAGATCCAATCTATTTAATCTACGCACCGCATCTAATTGTTCTGCGGTAAGAGTTGCCATTGTTGCGGCGCTCAATGTTGCATTATGTTGCTCAAATGCAACAGCAAATCTCATTCCAAATGTTTCCTCAAAAGAATACTGTCCCACCTATACCATTTAGAATTCAACGTCATAAAATTTATATAACAAGTAACAATTTATATGGTAGATGGAATGTGCATTCTATTAAACAAGATACATATGGGATAGGAAAGTATGGTTGTTTAAATCATGAATATTAATAAGTGCATTAGTTTTCTATACATGCAATAATATACATACAATATCATGGTCAACAACATGTCAATCAAGGAATAATAAAAAGGTCAAAGTTGGAATGAAACGATGTTCTATCATACATAACTATGATTAAAAAACCCATTGACTCGGGTTACGGATGAATTCTGTGGGCTTATAAATATTCTAAAATGCGCGCGTGTAAATCAGAAAACATTTTATTTGGTTAAATGAAAAAGAAAAAGATTAAAAGCGCAAACTGTTTTATGATCCCTGTACGGTGGGTAAGACAAATATTTACATTAAGAACTACCTTTCAACAGACGATTCTCGAGTACAACACAAGATACGTTGTTAACATAAATAGTTGAAGCAAGTCAGAGCTAAAATGATTTCTTTCGAAATTCAAACAAATTATAAGGAAGAATTTTAAAATAACTTTTTATATGCAACATAAAACTTAAATTAACATACGAAGATATTTCTTTTTTCTTGAATACATTACATCAGAAATACTGGAAAAACGATTAGAAATTATTTCAATGAGATGTGATGATGTTAGAACATGCAACATGCACTGTTAGTGTATCGAAAAAAAAAAAAAAAGATAGTTCTTACTTTCTGGTACTCAGTCAACATGAAGAAAGGCATGAATTGTAAATTGTGTTTAGCACTAGCCAACATGAGACGATCTCTCTCCAAGCTGCTGAGCGTAGAGTTGTAACAACCAACAATTGATAAGTCAGCCAACATTCTGGTTTGGCGATTGCTTGCCAAATTATATGGACATGCCATAAACTACATAAACCACAATGTTTTCTTATCAAAACATTGGAATAGATACTTATAATTAAAACTTATTCTATTTCAATTTTACAGGGTTTTTTTTCTATTTATATTTATTATACAACATAAACAAAGATTTTTGTAAGTTGTAAAATTTCAGTATCAAATGATTGTTGCTTTCATAATAACTATATCTATACATATAGAGAAGAAAAAAAGTAGACTTTAGATAAGAGCAATTGCTTATCTTAATGTGTTTCTAAATGTGAAAGCCTTCAGATAACATACTGAATGTTTTGCTTATGAAAGAAGTTATACTATTATGAATGTAGGATGAGAATACTAGAATAATGAAATATTTCTAAATTAGGGAAGTTAATTAAATTCATTATTTAACTTACTTGTTCTAAAGAAACACCTTGCCAACTAGATCCAGGATAACATTGTGGTATATTGGCTTGTGTTCCTCCGCACCAATGTCTAGCACCTCTCCAAGTTGCACCTCTTTGTACATGCCTAAATTCAGACAAGTATCGTGCAACAGGATCCCTTATGATAGTTATATAAAAGTATCTACGTTTTATCCCATCCCCTTCGATCTTATTTAACTCGGTATCAACACAACCGGTCAATTCTGTCCAGTCAGCGTGTAAACCACATTTCCAACCGGTAGAATATCTTGAGAAAAGCCAATTTTCATTGCGATTTGGACGGAAACAAAAACAACGCTTACGCCTTCTCTGACAAGAACAAGGTCTTTGCAAATCCAGATCTCTAACTAAGTGTTTTCCAAATAATGTTCCTCCTGTAACAAAAAGGAATATACAGAAGAAATATACAAAGGAACAAAGAAACCAAAAGGAAACAGGTATATGCATGAATAGCATATTAAACAGTGCAACATCCCTGAATTGTTCTTTCTCTTTCTAAGATAGGGCTTGGAGGTTTCACATTGCCTGATGAATAATGCAAAGATTCAGTTGTACAATGGTCAGAAGGGATGTTGCATTGTTTTTATTGAGATATAGGATTGGCTGGCACTAGTCCAAAGAAGTCTAAGTACAAAGTCAAATAAAAATATGTGCTTATGCAGACATTCCATAATCTTAAAGTAATTTGGATCATTCAGTTTACATGATTAATTATCTTTCTCTTATATTGATATCATATAATTAACTTCAAATAAAAATAATTTATTTAATTTCAAATAACACTAAAATAAATACAAAAGCTGTCATGGATTATAAGATTCATTAAAAAGAAAAAACAAGTTACATAAACAATTTATACATATTTATATGTGATATTTACCAGTTTTCTGGATATGTAAGAAAACAATGACATCATGACCATTAATGTCAAACTGGAAGGTATCATTGGTAAAGACATCGTCGTAACCGAGGCTCCCTTGAATACTCTGCAATCTAAAAGCAGGATGTACGGAGAGCAGGCCATTTTTGTCGAATTCAACGGAGACGGAAGACAAACCAGAGCCGGGACCCGCGGACAGACCCTCGGATAATCTTACGGATTCCTTGATCTCGCGGCTCGTTAGAGCGCATACATGATCCGGACAAAAGTAGCCGAGATAGATGATACTCGTGAGCGCGAGAAACAAACATATCCCTACAATGCTACGCAACCGAGTCCTCCGTGCTCGTGACTCCATCGTCGCGGTCCTCTCGCATAAATCGTCCTGTACAAGGACCGAGAGTTCGCTAACGCCTTCTTCGTTTGACCGTCTGCCCATTATCGTACCCCATGTTTTTTTTTCACTGCTGCATACACCGCGTACTACTCGCCGTTACGGCCCGACCAAAACTACGCTCCCAGCGGACGTCGGCCATGTCAGATACTGTATCCCTACCACGGTTACCGCGGTTCCGCTACTTCTCGCGATACTTGTTGGTCGCGACGCGGTTCTCTTACGAACATTATCTGGTACTCGTCTGTAACAGTTTCCTAAAGTGAAGTGGGGAGAATTTATTTAAAAGTGCAGACTTACGGAGTGTATACGATGTGTTTATATGCATATACATGCTTATGCACCACCACGACGAATCTATTTAAAGCGGTACCGTTGCCTATTTTTGCGCTCAAGATTTGGGGTAAGTCCCTCTCACCATAAAGAACGATTGTATTTGAATACGTATTCTTCAACATTTGTCTTATTTAAATATGCCAATATAATATAATGATACTTGATATTGTTTAAGAATGTAACAAGAAACCATGCAAAAATTGAGTGTGGTTAATTGCTATACTTCAAGCAAATTTGAACATCTTATGATTTATTTATAAGCGTTATATCATGTATTTAGGTATTTATGATTGCTGGTTATTGAAATTATCAATGTTTTAATGTAATAAGTGTCAAATATATTGAAATTGAAGGGTGGGAACATATTCGATTTAGCGCCATTTTCTGAATTTAGTCACTCGTCTCCGTGCGCATTCCATTGATTATTGCACTACTTCAGAGCGTACACATAACCTAATTCCAGTTGTCAAAATTGACGTTTTGCCTTGTAATTTTAGGCATATAAATATCGGTATTTATAATTATTTGTTGTATACACTGAAATACAGTTCTTGAGTTTTCAAGTGAGTATTCAAGTAAGTAGTATAAATAGGTAGGAAAGATAACTAGGAGTGTAGAGTTGAATATTTTCTTCTTGATCCATTAATAATCACTTTGTCTTATGTATTCTATAAAAAAGAAGCTATTAACATGTCTCCTTGGAAGATAGTTCATTAAGTTGTGCAAAGTCCAGTGTATCTCTTCTTCCGATTAACTTATACCTCATGTATGGAAACATATTTTTTGTTTTGGTGTCTAGAATGGGAACTATTGAGTTGTTAGAGGATAGAATTGCTCACTTGGAAAAACAAATATATGGTCTTATGAAGGCAAATCAAGGCAATGATATGCCACCAGAAAATCCTATGACTGACCAACTTTCGAATGTAAACACATTAATCTCATCTGCAATGTCAGGACGAGAGAAAGCAAATGCTATGATGAAACGGTTACCAGAGCTAAATAGTTATTTAGATCCAGAGTTTGAAAGTGTAGAGATACCTACAGAAGCTAAACTCCAATTGTTGCTAGCAATGGCACCAGAGATTCAAAGAAATTATGAATTATTACAACAGATGCAGGAGTTAATGCCTGTATTAGAAACTGACTGTTTAAGGGATGTGCCAGAGTTATCGAACAAACTTAATAATTTAAATTTATCATACCTTAAGTTGTACGAAGAAAGTCAAGGGTTAAATAATCATATAAATGAAATCTTTTCTAAGTACAATGAAGTGATAACTAGCATTTCTGAATCGTTAATTGCTATAGATGCTACAGTAACAGCAGCTGAAATTGCAGCTATGCCTAAGAAACAATTAGATTAAGAATGTATTGTATATATACAATAATAGTTAACTGATGGTTTTAAGAATAAAATTCTGTGGACTTGAAAAAAGAAGGCATTGAATTCATTTAAAATACATTTATTTTCTATCTTAGTATATAAAAATACTTACTTATTTATCAGTGACTATGCATACATTAACATATTTTATTATTGTATCTTTTTATAACAATGTATTTTATTAATTAAAATACTTATATATTATATACATTTATCCTATCTATCTCTTAGCCTAGTCCAGTATTCATTTCAGAAATCCCTTAGGATCACTGAAATAAACAGTTGCATGAATAATCTGGTGCATTTATATATTGGTCTCTTATTTCAAATAAATACTTTCATTTTCTTCTTGATCTCTATACAATAACCAGATTTAAATGATACTTGCGAACATGTTACACAAGTATTTTTACTAGATACAGTTATTATATAAAATGAACAAACCATCAGATAATAAGTAGAACAAAAACAGGAGTCTGAAACGTACCGAATTTTTTTCATGGTCATACTTATATAATATCATTAAAGAGACCTATTTCGTACAAAAATCTCTTACAACATTAAGCATATTAAACAGTCGCTTTATACAGTATTTACAAATTTCTTAATTGTAAATAAGTATCGTGTTGCCAATTATATACGATATATATCTCTCTGTCATTCATTTTTTTTTTCCTGCACGGATGTCGTAAGTGTAAAAACTACGGAATATTGCAGTATCAGCCCATTAAATCAGTAGTTATCATAAAAAAAAAAAAGATATCATTTACATACAGAACCTCTTTTTCTAATGCGGAACAAATTATGGCCGTTCAGTGTTCTTCGCATTTATGTAGGAACATACTGTTTGAAACAAAAAACAGACACGAATTAAGTACACGATTATCCTCTGTTCGTTGCGTTTCGTTAATTTCAACAGGAACATTCAGTCTGTCGGTTCCCTCCCATGAACTTTCCGCATTTATAAGTGTGTCTGCCCTATCGAATTCGTCGAATAACTTTTGTAATTAAATGATTGCCTTTAGCTTTGCGTTTGCAAAGCGGGCACAGAATTGCGTAGCCAGGATAGAGCAGGTTCGACGCTAGAATAAATAGCTGGATGACCCCTTGAGCATCTGCTATGGTGGCTCAGTAGACCCTGGATCTCCCATCTGGCTGATCCACCAGATTCACTGACGCACATCAGAGGCGCACCCTCGTCGTTCTGGAACAGAAAAACGTAGAATATTTTTATTTCTCTCGAGGGTCAGGCAAAAGTGCAAAGGTGCTATCAATGTTCGGTTGGACTTTACCAAAAGGTGGGATGAAAATTCGGATGCGTCATATATCATTGGAAAGGAACACAATGGTGTGGGTGGGAGGTCTTAAATATATGACCTTGACCCGGTAGAGGTCAAATATATATATTGAGTTTACTCAAAAGCTCGACGTTAAATCCGGATGGGTCATATGTCATTGGAAAGCCCTTGACGAGAGGAACACAATGGTGTGGGTGGGAGGTGTTAAATATGTGACCTTGACCCGCTAGAGGTCAAAAACTAAAATTATGTTAATTTTGTTGTGCGAGAGGTTTTCGTCCAGGTAGACCCGCTTCTGACGCTGGATTATGATAAAAAAGCGAATGTTGCTGTGTAACGTGCAAACCACCGCAGATACCACCATATTTAGGTTAGGTTAGGGTTAGGTTAGGTTAGCTTGGGTTAGGGTGTCTTTTTCGAAGATTTCTCCTCGTTAAATAAGAAAAAAAAAATTATCGAATTTATATGTTTTGGGGCACTTTAGTTTTTGACCTCTAGCGGATCAAGGTCACATATTTAAGACCTCCCACCCACACCATTGTGTTCCTCTCGTCAAGGGCTTTCCAATGACATATGACCCATCCGAATTTGCGTCCCACCTTTTGGTAAAGGTTTACCCAATGTTCTTCTAGAATTTAAAGAGTTTCGGTTGAAAGGAAATCTTACATAGCAGGGTCCTTTGTCCGTGTCAGTGAATCCAGCACAGATGTTGTCCTTGGTGATAAATCCTGCGTAATGACTCGTCGCATTGCACTTCTCAGAATCATAGGTTGGCACTGGTAGGAACGTCAGATATTTCTGCAAATCCACCTCGCCGTTCACAGGAAATCCCCAACCCACTGTGACACATATCTGTCTTGGCTGAAACATTAAAAGGCAACGTTCGTTTCATCCTTTCAACTAACCCTTTAACATCCATAGTGTTGAATACCTACCTGAATTGGATCCTTTGGAAGGCAAACAGCGCTAACGTTTCTGGAGAAGGTCAGAGGTTTCTCCAGTTCCACCAACACCATATCATTATTGTACAAGAATTGATTGTACTTCACTTGAGGATAGGGAATGATGCTTTTCACTGGAAGTGGTTTCAGTAGGTTCTTATCGGTGAATAATTGCCATCCGTTGGTCTGTTTCAACCTGGAATCATAAGAAGAAAGATTCTCCGATATTGCATTTGTGATTCTGAGGATAGACCAGGTTGATTCTTCAACTCACCTGTGAGTACATGAGTAACTCGCGATCACGTGCATTGGTCCTAAGATGCTGGCAGTACAAGCAGCACCTTGTTTCGGTTCCTTCAGCAAGGCTACACTGGACCACTGTCCTTCGCTGGCTGGAGTCCCGCCAACTAATCTCGCAGTTGGTCCTTCTCCGTAATGGGAGCCGCAAGAAAACTCTTGGCAAGATACTTGGACGACTTTCTCAGACACGCAGAACTCCACTTGCTCTAGATTCGCGACCAAAGGCATACGGTGATTCGGATTTGCCTTCAGTCGCAGGATCTTCTGATTCTTGTCCCATGTTTGTAGGTCGGTCGCCTCGGACCCGGAGAATCCTAGAGCCTGGCAGTACGAGTCGCTGAACTCCTCGCTCCATCCGTCGGAACAAACCAGACGAGATTCGCCGTTAAATTGTCTGGAACATAAGAACAGATAAATATATCATTTTTAATTGAGAGCCTAAGTGTTGAGATACAAGGAGGCCCAATTAGTGAAATAGCTACCTTATTTTTAACAAAGAGGTGCTATCCGTTAATTCCTGAGCTCCATTACTCTCCTCGGTTTCTTTCTGCACGTCTGTTAAATTCCTTTCGGGGCCAGTGTTCATCGTTAAACAGTTCCATTCGTCCGAATGATCAGGACAGTGTTCGATACCGTCGCAGACCAGATTCTCTGGAATGCATCCTCCTGTTTGGCACTTGAATTGATCAATGCCACAGTCGCAGAGTTTTTCGTCCTCCCCGTTGGCGCATTCGTTGATTCCGTTGCAATGCCACGTCAACGGAATGCACCATTTCTCAGTCGGGCAGAGATACTCCTCGTTGCCGCAACTTTCGGCACAGTTGTATTCGTCGCGGTGATCCTCGCAATCGGGTCGCCCGTTGCACTGCCAGATACCCGGGATGCACCTTCCTAAAATTGCAAGAAAATTTTTTATCCAGCTTCAGATAGATATCGCGTAATCATTACGAGCAATTTCCTCCGATGCTAGCTACCGATATTAATAACATAGGTATTTCTAAGAATCATCTACGCGAGTATTAGATCATTTATCGCTTGACTGATTGCAAAACCTATTAATATTAAACGCGCACCTATTGATCATGCTAATGCGTGCCAGTTTTTCCTTTCACTTCTTTCGTCCCGTAATTATCGTTCAGATTTTTACATTTAAATATTCTTTATATAACAATTTTGAAGAATTCTGGAAACTTACCACTGGGACACTTGAACTCGTCGAACTGGCATTTCCATTCCTCGCAATTTATTTCATCGCTCCCGTCGTCGCAGTCGACGATCCTGTTGCACACCAGGTCTCGTTTCAAACACTGACCACTCGCACACTGGAAATTCTCCGGGCAGCCTTGTTCCTTGCAATTCAGTTCATCCGAACCGTCGGAACAATCATTCTCAGAGTCACATTTCGCTGAGAGAGGAACGCAGTAAGCACCATCCCTCGATGTTCCATTGACACACTGGAATTGACCAGCTGTGCACTTGGAAAAGACAACGTTCTCAGGTATATTCAAGAAAGATACGTCGATATGACTGGTGCTTTCCACCATTGTATCAGGGGACTTGGTTTGGATCAGTGATGGGACAGTCGCGTCTACAGGCTGGTCCTTCATCATTTCATTTAAATCTTGAGTAGACGAAGAGACTGATTCAGTCGTAGAAGATGTTACGCTATCCAGTTCACTGATGTTCCTTGCTTCCATCATTGTGTGTCCTTCGATACTGGCTTCACTGACCATTGCTGGGTTCTCTGTGGTGAAATCTGCATTTTGTCGATTCAGATAGAAATTTCGGATGACCACGAAGGGTTCTGTGACAGGTTCTGGTTCTATTATCTCCTCAGAGACGGGGATGAAGCTGGGGTACTTCTTGGTACTAGCTGGTACAGTTCTATTCTGTTCAGTATCTGTTTCTGTTCTATTAAACGTAGTTTCAATGATCTTCAGCTTTGGTATTGACGAAGAATCCTCTTCCATTGATTTAGAGACTTCACTTGTATCGTGATGCTGAATATCATTGATGGGTCGAGGTATCTCTGTGGAGAAGACAGTGGCTGGGTCTGGGACTTCGGTCAGCACATTTTCACCTTGGTGCTCTTCCAAATTCAGCTCCTTCTCCTTTTTGTATTTGTATTTGTCAACCACCTTCTTATCCGTTGATTTCTTCTTCAGATCTAATGTTTTCTCCAATGGGATCACCCTTAGATCCTCTTCAGACAATTCCCCAACATCCAGATCAGGCAGCGCTGTCTTGGGTGTCGTGGTGATTAACAGGGTTCTGTAATCAAAACTCACAGGCAGTGTATCGTCTTCGAGTATCTCAGTGACTGGCCTAACATCCTCGGTAGTGCTGGAAGAAATGTCAGAGCTCTGTTTATATGACCCGACAGTGGTGGTAGCCAGAGATATCGAGGTTGCTGCAACACTTTCATTCTTCGTGTTCTCTTCAAGGTGTGTCGCCGATGGTGTGGTTACATTTTCTTCACTTTCGTTCGTGTTATTCAAAATTGGGACATCTATCTGCAACCAGGTGGCATTGATGCTTCTGTTATCACCAATGTGGTGCACAGAACTTGCTACCATGTCGTTTGTTTGATTATTTTGAATCAATTCTTCTGTTTTATTGTGCATTGGGGACTCTGTACTCTCCATATGGGGGCTTGTCGTGTTCATATCAGGTCTAATAGATGAAGTGGTCAACGGTGAATCACTTTCAGTAGTTTGAAGCTCTTCAGGGAGTATCGGTACCTGAGTAGTGGTCTTGGTTTCCATTGGAAGCATCTGAGTGGTTGGTACCTGAAGCGTTGTCGCTTCTGCGCTCACCTGATGATTTGAATCATTCTCCTTTTTATTATTCTCTTCAGCAACGGTGGTGCTTTCAATTTTCTCAGTTGTAGACATGTCCTGTTGTATCTCTATCGGCAGCACTGGTATTTCTGTGGTCAGTTTATCTAGAACACTGCCAGCTGTTGTAACTTCTGTATTATTCATTGTAGATTTTGTTTTATCATCAATGAAGAGCACGTTTGATGATTTCAACAGTTTCTCTTCATTATCAGCCAGCTTCTTGTGAAGCTTCGAATCGTCAGATTGGTATCCTTTGGACAGAGTATCATCATTTATGTCATTGTACTGATCCTCCACAACATTTTCCTCGGGCTTCTCAGAAGTAGTCGTTGTATTATTCACAGCTGCTTCGTTTAACTTCCTTTCCAGATCATCCGTTGGAGTTACGCTTGCACTGGACTCGGTCACTTCCGTATTATCCTTATCCACGTCATATTTCACAGACATTTCCGTACCCCTGATCTCCTCTTCGAGTGGTACCACTTTCAACGCCTCCTCGTCCTCTTCCACGTCACTCTTCATCATTCGTTGGTCTTCCGGTTTGTTAACATCGTACGGGTTCAGTGCATTCTGTATTCCTGACTCAGTGTCGTTGATCTCAAGAACGTCCAAGGCATCCTGTTTGAATCCACGACCCACTCCGTTTTGCACACTCTTGTCGGGGTGTTCTTTATCCACTTCTGGATGAACATCGTTCAAAGAATCCGTTGCTTCGGTCTCGTTCCTCTCCTCCGTTTCCACTAAGGATTTGTCAGTGACCACGTCTTCGACGTGTCCTTCGAAAGGGTTAGGTACGTCCTGCTCGTCCTTGTCCAACCTAGGCGCCTTCTTCACTTCCTTCTCCTTCTGGACATCCGGCAAGAAGGGAGACATGTCATCAGCGTGTTTATCGTCGGATTTCTCGGTCACATGCTCCACCGTGTTCTCAGGGAAGACAGCTGGGTGCAGAGGATGACTGGTAGAGTGATCCAAATTGTCCTCGTAGCGGACAGAGTCGCCTGGATCACCGGACACGATGTTCTCTTCGGGGTGGATCGTAGAACGATTGAAAACAACGTCGATCTTCTCTGTTGAGGATTGAACTGTGTTTTCAACAGTGGTAACCTCAGGTATCCGCGTGGACGATGAGTTGCTAGACTGAATGCTCTCTGGAATCAACTCAGGAATGATGGAATGAGGATCTTGCTCCTGGGTTCCATGTTCCACTGGGATGATCATAATGTGTTCGTTGTCTGTGTTGTTTTTAAGCGGTTCTATGAGTGGCTCGATGTTGTGGCTGAAGTTCTTTGGCAAATTAGGGAAGATCGTTGTCGGTATGTGATCGATGACGTTGGTTTCATTCCCTTCCTGCGATGTTGAACCTAAATCGAGCGACTTAGGCTCTTCTTTAGGCTCGACAGTTTCGTTGTACATTTCTGTACCACTGTCTGGGACAGAACTAACCTCGGTTGTATTTTCTGACATTGTGTCCATTGAGACAGACGCTGTCTGAGAACTCATAGTTGTTTCAGGAATAGATTTGCTAGTGGACGAAGTCACTGAAGCTGTATTTTCTTCGCTGTTTGTACTGATCGTTGTATACTCGGTTGTTTCGTCACTAGGTGTATTAGTTTCAGTGACTTGATCAACTTTTGATGTTTCTTCTTTGCTGGGTTCGATGGTTGTCACCATTTGCTCCTCATTGTTCATCTCCCTCATTGTTGTATCTGTTGGAGGTACAACAGTGGTTTTACTGTCTTGTTGTTCATCAGACAGAGGTATCACTGGCAAAGGTGCATTATTATTTTCCATTTCATCCATGGATTTATCAACACTTGGCAGTGTTGTTTCTCCAGACACCATTGGTGTTGTAGACTCTGCTTCCATGGTTGTAGGCATACCAGTGTTGTCAGCTTCAGAGCTGGTCGTTGAAGATTCAGGTGTCTTCGACAAATCGGGTGACTCAGTAGCAGGTAATTCTGTAGCTGATTCAACGATCATTTTATTCGTGGTCATAGATTCAATGGAAGAGTCTGTTTTACTGGAGGGCATCTCAGTTGTTTGTGGCTGCATAGCATCCTGCATTTCAGTGGAATGTTCAATATTATGGATCATTTCTGTAGAAGGTACTGTTGATTCTTGTTCCTCCTCCTCAGATTTGATGGTAGTGTGAGGAAATTGAGACAACTCAGGTTGTTCTAGTTCAGGATGCTCTGTCACTGTTGATTTCGTCGAAGACTCCAACTCATTTGAAGGTTTCGGTTCAGCGACTGGTTCCATTTCAGAAGGTATGGGTTCTGTGGATGGTTCAGTTGAAGATCCTTTTTCTTCTGATGGTTTCGGTTCAGACGAAGGTTCCTCTGCAGGCCACAGCCCTGCAGTGGACTTGGGTTCATCAGAAGGTGCCTGTGGTTCACTTGTAGGCTCAGGTTCGACAGGACCAGCTGGTTCTGGCTCTGCTGAAGGCTCAGCAGTAGTATGCTTTGGTTCAATAGGGGACTCTGCCTCAGAGGAAGCCTTTGGTTCAGCTGAGGGTTCTGGTTCAGCCGAGGGTTCTGGTTCTGCAGAAGGCTCTGGTTGAGCTGAAGGTTCTGTAGAAGGTTCTGGCTGAGCTGAAGGTTCAGTAGAAGGTTCTGGTTCTGGTTCAGCAGAAGGTTTTGGTTCTGCAGAGGGTTCTGGTTCAGAAGAAGGCTCTGGTTCTGCAGAGGGTTCTGGCTCTGCAGAGGGTTCGGGTTCAACAGGTCTTGGTTCACTAGAAGGCTCTGGTTCAGCAAATTTTGGTTCACTAGAGGGTTCTACTGCAGCTGGTTCTGGTTCACCAGAAGGTTCTACTGCAGCAGGCTCTGGTTCAGCAGAAGGTTCTACCGCAGCAGGCTCTGGTTCACTAGAAGGTTTTGGTTCACCAGAAGGTTCTACTGCAGCAGGCTCTGGTTCACTAGAAGGTTCAGGCTCTGCCTTCGGTTCAACAGTATAATGATTCGAATGATCGTGCATCCAATGCACCGTATCCTCTTCATCTTTAACCTCATGATTTCCATCTTCGCTATGCACATGAGTAGACTCTGGTTCCTCGGAACCATCATCCGAATACGAAGGCGAATGAGAGTCTTCTTCGTGGTGGTAGTGCCCCCCTCCGGATAAATCATGGTCCATATGGTCCCAGTTATCCGGGCGTCTAGGTTCGTACACAGTACCGGGTCCTCTGCTTCTAGGCTGAGCGTAGTCGTGCACCACCTCCGTACGAACTTCCGGTGCATCGTCCATCTCCACGTTACTCAGATCATTCTCATCGACGCACGTTTTTCCATCAGCGTCCAACATTTTCCCATCCGAACAATAGCACGCGAACGTACCCTTCGTGTAATTGTATTTACAACTTTCGGAACAGCCTAACAAACCTGCCTGACATTCGTCCAAAAGCTTGCTGAGTTCTAATCTGCTTACATGATACTGTCCGATCATGTTGGCATCCTTTAGTAACGCATCCTCCATCCTCTGTTGCGTTTCCTCCGGGGAAGAATTTGGAGGATAATTTATCCTAAATTCCACTTCTCCGTCCTTCATTATACGATACACTTTAACCGACGTCTCGTCCGTGGTGGGTTGCATCGCGTTCCTCAGGTGATCTTCTATCTGCGAGCTGAACGCTTTGTACATTTCCGACGTGTGGTTTCTTAATTCCTGGTCCCAGGTGAATCGGTCCAATGTCAATACTCCATCCAAGGCGTTCGCGACGAATAGGTACCTGTTCTCGTCGGTCGTTTGCCAGGGTGGGAAGGTCGAAACGGCGGGTGGAGGACTCGGCGGTGGGTCCTTCACGTACTCTTGGCTTCCCGCTGTTCGCACGTCGCCGAATTGCCGGGATTTCGTTTGTTCCAGATTTTCTAAAGGTTCTGACGCCTCTTGGGCTAAAATTACTCCGGCTGAAATGGAATGAATTTTCGCATAAAAGCAATCGCGAAATAACACTCGCTAGGTATAATTCATTTCTAATGCAAAGGTCCTTACTTGCTGCCAAAATGGCGATGATAATGGCAACTAGTAGGACCAGTAAACCACATCCCCAACAGGCCATCCGTCTCCAATAGGAGCTCCTTGATCTCTTGTCCTTCGTTACATACAGCTTCTCGCCCCTGTAACACAATGTCACGAATGATTAAGAATCATCGTAATCACCGAATTTATTCACCCTCATCCTAGAGCCCAAAGTAAGCGTATTTTGTACAGCACTGTGCTTGTCAATGTTCCTCCTTCAGCGATCATGGTATTAGAAGCTTCCATTATTCTAACTCGGAATAAACACGTCTAATTATTTCATTCGATTTCGTTCACGATGTGTCGCTTATTCTACCCTGCTCTCGTTCGAATTTCTTCAAGTCTGTTTTACACGTGAACCAAAGGAACCGTGAGTTCTTGTATGGATACTTGTGATTGTGTCCATGTGTGTAGGGGGCGCTAGTGTTGTGATCGGTTTCTTTAAATGCATCACGTCGACGATTAGCATCGATGCTGGTATTGCGACTAAGGGAATGTGCGAACCTCGAAGCATCGGTCTCTTTCTTTTGCAAGAAAAAAAAAGGATTAAACTTTCCATCTGGACTAGCCTTGTCTACGAGCACGTGTCGTCACGGTGCAATCGCTAATTAGGGATCAGTGAATTGCTTGCATTCCATCATTGGGAAGGGATCAGGCTGACGTGGAACACAGCATTCAAATGTTCGACTACTATTTTTTAATATTAATATTATCTCATCCCAGAGGGGTGCCGATCTAGAACAGTGTTTCTCAACCCTTTTCAGCCCGCGGATCGGTGTTTTTTTTTAACAAAAAAATTTTACTAGTGAATTTAAAATTAGTTAAAAATATTTTTATTACTTTTTTTTAATTCTTCGCGGACCGGCAGTTAAGAATAGCTGATCTAATATCGAACGAGAAGAAAATCAGTAGCGTACATCGAATAATAATGCCCCTGGTGAGTGAAGTGTCAAAAAAATGGGGATAAAATCGTAGGAGTAGCAAGGTGTAAGCGGGTTAGTTGGCGATCGTGCGCATCCACCAATTTTTCATTGCAGCATCTCCCTTGTTCCTAATGCTCGTAAGCATCCTTGAAGTACCTGAGGGCTGTCAGCCAGTGGGAATAGTCGACCAGTCCTGCGGTAGGGTCTCTCAGGCTGAGTCCCTCGCGGCCAACGCCGGGGCCCAAATCAAAACGTACTCCAGCCACGGTTGTTTCAACCTCGGCCTCGGGACCCCTGCTACGTATCGTGACAAGAAAAAACACCGTCTAACTTTCTACTCAGCTGGCCTGTGTATACGTGTTTTGTGTGTGATCGTTGTGTATTCCGCGTCGATCAAGCCGATCGATCTAATTTCACTTCGTCCACACTCGCAGATGTACACTCGGGTGCAATGTAGGCTTATCTTGGTTAAGGGAACAATTTTAGATTCCAGGCATTAGATTATAGGTTTCTAAATGGTTGCTTGTAGTTTCTACGTTCTGTTACCAATTTTTTAATCATATGCTCTGTGCGAAGAATCATTGTCTTCCTTCATTGCACCGCACCGAAAATCTATCTTCCATTTCTCATGAATTCATACTCGCGTTAATTTAACCTAACGATAGAATTTTCGATATGCCTCTGTATCGATTATCGATAATCTATCACATCGAACGAGAAGCAAGCGAGAAAGGGAACTACGCGACACTACGACTAACATTTGTTACATTTACATTGTGAAAAGAATTATTGAAATATTTCGTGATTATTGCGAGGGTTCTAATTCTATTTCTGTCTGTCTAAGACCGCTTGACGAAGGACGATCATTTTTGCAATAGACGGTCATTCCTACATTTTCCAATGAAATATTGTGACACATTCGGTTTCGCAAGTTCTTCCAACGGTGAATGTAAACCCGCAATATCCGAGGACCTTCGTTCGTTCCGCCAGTATCCGCAATTTTTTTTTTTCTCTCTCTCTTTTTATTCATTACATTTGCATTTCTCACACGTTCGACACGATCTGGATCGTTTTTCAATTGGATACGAACTGTACGATCTCAAGTTTCTCGTCGATACTCGTTCCAATTAAACGAAGTCTTCTTGTAACGATAGAAGAGACGAGTTTGTTCTGATCTGTATTTGTATGAAAACGAATTTGTAAACCGAATTAATCATTATGGTGTAAGATTTTTAATTACTTGCTGGTGGAATGCAGGAATTGTTACAAGAAAGGAAACCAGCCGTTTTACCATAAAATTTCCATATTGCAAAAATGCGAAGGATCTAGGCATACATTAGCATTTGCAAATTTTCGAAGCAAAGAAACGGAGAACACGCTGGCAAATAAACCAAATAGATGAATGGAACGAGATTTTCGAAATCAACAAAACGATCTATCATTTTCTTTTATGAAAACATCAGTTTATTTGAATAATTCATGGACCTGAAATTTCCTTTGTACAATTTTTAAATATAGTGGCTCACGAAATTGATCGCATAGCAACAATGTTCCTAGCTTTCTTAGAACAGTTAATATTTGAACAAGATAAAAAAAAACTTAATTAAAAGATCTATAATTAGTCACTACATTTTGATTGAATAAAAAGTATAACGATGATCAATTTCGTGAGCCATTGTATATTAATTTGTCACTCGTTCCTTTTCTTTGACAACCCCGTTATTATTTTTCGAAAGTCCAAATAATTTTACCCCAAGATAGAAGAAATATTTTTGAAGATTTATTACCTGATGTACTTTCGATGCTCGTTCACTGGAACGAAGTATTCCTCATAGGGGTCAGCTGGGACCTCGCAAGCCTCTTGACCCTTGGTCTGATTATTCCCTGCATAGGGCCTCATCGAGACTAGTTCCAAATTCACTGCTTCGATCTGCTCCTTTTTCCCATTGTCTATAAAAATAAAATAGGAAAATCTTCGAATCATAGTTTCAAAATAATATGTAGGTCTAGCTGAGCAAATAACAAATTCAAACACACACACAGTAGTTAGTCGATGGATGTAGTAAGTGCGAGTTTACGTAATTCTCAGGTGTGGAAATTACATATCCGTGGCAGAGTATTTATTTACGGGGCGGAACCTCGCGTGCCGTAAAATCGATGTTAATAGGAGAAGAAGTTAGTTAATTGCGTGTTCACCAGTGTATAGTTCAAAAGTCGATGTACCGATATTGGGTAAATATTCTTTGCCATAGGAATTCCTTTATCGCTAATTACCGCGTATCGTTAACGATCCTAATTCTAATCGAAAGACAAACGAGTAATTTAATGCTCGTTAATTTTCAGACAGAAATAAATGAAATTTTTCAAAGTTTTAAAGACGATTCATATACTTTCGAACGATCCTAATTCTAATTGAAAGACAAACGAGTAATTTAATGCTCGTTAATTTTCGAGCAAAAGTAATCCTAATTCTAATTGAAAGATAAACGAGTAATTTAATGCTCGTTAATTTTCGAGCAGAAGTAAATGAGATTTTTTCAAAATTTTAAGGACGATCTTAATTCTAATTGAAAGACAAACGAGTAATTTAATGGTCGTTAATTTTCGAACCGAAGTAAATGAAATTTTTTCGAAGTTTTAAGGACGGTTCATATACTTTCTGCGTTTCACCGACCTCGAACGACTTTTTCTTGGCAAGTTCCGATGGTTGTGACGATGGTGGTGGTAGTAATTAACGATCGAAAGTTCGGCTCGTCTCGATCATATCTGGTAAAATCGCGCGATCGACGCAGATTTCAGCAATGTTCTACCTGTTCTACCTTGCTTTCGAATTCTACGCACGTCCGGACGTGTTTCTTTCGTTCGATCGAAACAAAGTTGAACTTTTGTTACGTGATCTTATATGGGAACGTAATCATTTGTAGAAAAAGAATTCTTCTCGTTAGTGCTCCATAGAAATTTAAAAAGGAACCAGTAATTAATGTAATTTTGTATTTTGAATTTAAAAGAAAAATTATTACATTTATTCAAGGTAGAATTATAGGAAATCGATAGGGTACTTGTTACAAATCCGAACAAGTCCTCGAGATTACGCGAAGCGGATTGCACGTAAGCGAAGAGGAAAAATGCAACAGCCTGCTACGCATTGCCTTTTTGTCGCGAAGAATTTTCTCTGCATTCGTCGGTAAGAGCCTGTGGTCTGCGCTTACGTAAACCACACCTTTTTTCATTCGTTTATCCATGAGTTGCGTTTCTGGACACGAGATACTAAATTGAATAAGGAACTTGATTATCGTTGCAAAATTATGAAATTTTTATATAGTCTTTTTCGTCAAACTTTAAGCTTCAAATTGATGTATTGCAAATGCTATTCTGCGATACTTTTATGTCATCAAATCATCAAGGGATGACTTTGCATCTTAAAACTCACCATTCGTCTGCACACTTGTCGTGCTGCTGTTCAGGAAACTGGCATCGTTGTTATTTCCGTTTCCGTGAACGCCGTTCATCTTCGTCTCGGTTCTTTCCGTGTTACTTTCGGGCACCTCTATCTTCGTCTCGGTTCTATAATGCGTTTCCGGACTGGTTCTTCCGGCTTCCACGTGTTGCTGCGACACAAACGATCGTTGGTGGCCATTTTCGACAGGGATGCTCTCCGACACCGACTTGCGATCCTGGTCCAAGGTTACCTGTTGCTGATTATCGTTTTGCGTCGTCTCGTTCGCACATTCATCCTCGCCGACGAACGCCGGATTATCCATACCCTCGGCCGCCATCTTTCGATTGCCTCGCCGGAAGCTACTGCGCCCTCACCTGATAACGTTCGCCCGGTACGCGTCTCGATTCTGTAACAAAAATCCACCTTGGAAATTAGAGGAAAATCGAATTTAAAATCGTTAGAGAAAAGTTTAATTACTCGTCGAGAATTCTCTAATTATAATTATGAAAATTGGGATTTCAAAGTCTACTCAAGGTGTCATAGTTTTTCTATCGTGCATATAGAGCAAATTCGAATTTAAAATCGTTAGATAAAAGTTTAATTACTCGTCGAGAGTTCTTTAATTATAATTAGGAAAAAATTGGGGTGACCAGAGTCTACTCAAGGTGTCATAGTTTTTCTATCGTGCATATAGAGCAAACTCGAATTTAAAATCGTTATGGAAAAGTTTAATTACTCGTCGTGAATTTTCTAATTATAATTATGAAAAAATTGGGGTGACCAGAGTCTATTCAAGGTATCATAGTTTTTCTATCGTGCATATAGAGCAAATTCGAATTTAAAATCGTTAGAGAAAAGTTTAATTACTCGTCGTGAGTTTTCTAATTATAATTATGAAAAAATTGGGACGATCAGAGTCTACTCGAGGTGTCATAGTTTTTCTATTGTGCATATAGAGCAAATTCGAATTTAAAATCGTTAGATAAAAGTTTAATTACTCGTCGAGAGTTCTTTAATTATAATTAGGAAAAAATTGGGGTGACCAGAGTTTGCTCGTGGTGTTATAGTTTTTCTATCGTGCACTGAATTGCAACTACGTCAATTTAGGCTGATGACGTCAGTGGTGAGGCAATTTTGTATCTTCGCACGAGATGAGCGAGACGAACGTGAGAACCATGAGACATCCTGTCCACGTTCTTGATATTCTTATCCGCTTAACGATTCCGTCTTCTACGTAGAACTAGAGTTCGCGATAAACGTTTCAAGAATTTTTACAGAGGTGCAAATTTTTTTTTCACTTTGCAATATTCAGGTTATAATATTCTTTATTGAAATATGAAATTATAGTTGAATTCTTCAAAGAGTTTATACGACCACTTTGTCTGCTCGTTCTAATACTCTCTTCGTCATCGTTTCGTTTCCTGAGAACCTCCCACTACCCTTTAGCAAGAGTCACGGTCTTCCCAACTGTTTTTTCTTCGATTTTGCTAAAACGTCGCGCCAACAAAAAGAGCCGGGACAAGAAAAGGAGCAGGATAAGTTGCGGCTGCGAAGGAAACCGCTCTTGAACGACGCAATCTTTGTCTCTGTCTAAACCCTTTCATTATGATAATCGTAGAATATCGTACAAATGAAATCTTCCATTATGAAAATTTATCTGAAAATTCGAGGAAATAGAATGTTTCGAATTTTCAAATTTAATTTTAATGAATATACAGAAAGAGAGAGATTGTAAAGCATCGGGTCGCGTACTAAATCGCAGTTAGCAACGTTCTCTGCTCGAAGTTACGTAAAGATGCTGAAGAAGACTCAGATTCTTTGCTTATACTCTGGCGAAAGGTTCTCGCTCGAGTTCCGTTTCAAACTTAAAAGATACTGACTGAAGGAGTCAGAAAAAGATAAAAAAGTTGAGACTTTATACTACCCTATAATAAAGTACCATCGATAAAAATATTAGAAAAATTTTCAAAATTAATTAGGAAAGATTCCATTTTTACCTAGAATCCATAATAATAAAACACCCCCTGTCTATTGGTATGAAACGTTAGTTAAAAATGAAATGTAAAAAATGAAATTTCAGGCTCTCTCCATGGTCCGTCGTCCTAGAGTTAAGAAATATTAAAGGTGAAATGCAAAACTGAGTTGAAATGGAGGTTCTCTCCATTAGGTAGGAATTCTAATCGCTACTTAGGACTTCTAGGACACCCTGTAGACCACGGTCAGACGAACGGACGTGTTCGCTCCGTGTACGTGTAAACGTTGCAGGCATATACTGCACCGAAAGCGGTTGACCCTGAGAGAGCCAGGCACAAAGGACTGATTCACCCCGGGGCCAGAGTGAAGTCCTGCGAGGAAAGGAGCCTCGGCGTTCACCCAGGTCGACTTGGCAGGCTCCTTTCTGCGCCAGTGACATAATCCTATCCAGCTAGTCCGGCTGTTGTTTTCGATTTAACCACCGGTTCACCGTGATTGGTAACGTAATCAAGGATCGCGGTGCTCGGGATCAAAATGGCCCGAAATTTAGATTTCTTAAATCTTCTTCAGATCTTTAGATTTTTCTAATTTTCCTCAGATCTTTAGATTTCTTAAATCTTCTTCAGATCTTTAGATTTTTCTAATTTTCTTCAGATCTTTAGGTTTTTCTAATTCTCTTCAGATTTCTAGATTTTTGTAATTTTCTTCAGATCTTTAGATTTTTCTAATTTTCTTCAGATCATTAGATTTTTCTAATTTCTAATTTTCTTTAGATCTTTAGATTTATCTAATTTCTAATTTTCTTCAGATCATTAGATTTTTCTAATTTCTAATTTTCTTCAATCTTTAGATTTTTCTAATTTTCTTCAAATTTCTAGATTTTTTAAAATTTAAATTTGAATTCAAAGGAGTAATATAAGGTAAAATATTGAATGCCTATATCTGTTTGTTTGGAATTATCCTCGGACTAGAAAATGTCCATGCTCGTCGTTAAAGGACATTCTCTAACGACATTGTCTATAATTTACGAGGTTCGCCTGCTGATAACGTTTCGCTTCGGCGAACTCGAAGACTTTCACCTTGATCGTAATCGGGCAGGAAAATGTTGCGCAACTTTTCAGCATTATCTATGCATAACAGGCGTTCGGTAGAAACCGAAATTCAACACGGTCTATTAGCACACCCCTGGATCGTTCATTATTTTTCACGCGTCCACCAATCGCGAAAATTCGGCACGTCGTTCGATCGTGCGATGAATTTTTCAGATTACTTGTTTTTGTCTCCTTGAATGTTGTTTTTTACGTTTGATGGAATTTTAATGATCGAAAATGTTCAGGGAAAATCAATCGACAAAATTATCATCGATCGATCGATAAACCGGTTGAAATTATTTGCAAATAGATGTTTTTTTTTTAACGTCACGCGAAAACGTATTCCTGGGAAAAATAATTTCAAGTCCGCGAGGACGAATTCAACGTTCCGTGATCGCGAATGCGTTTTCCTGCTCGCTGTTCGCGTGGAATCTTCGTCATTCGAGAAGAGGATATTATCTTACGCGAATCCATACCAACGTCGGTATTATTAGACAAAGCCAGTGCCGTAGAGAATGACTATTAGTCGTTGTAAGGGCTCGAAAGACAGTTCTGTGTCCACCTTTTCCTGCGCTAAGAACCCGCCCCTAATAAAACTGATTTCCAAGGAACGACCAGTTCCACGACCGTTTCGCACGCAATTATACCTGATCCGTTCTTTCTGTCCACAAGATAAACGCATTACACAGACAGAACATTACTACAGGGTGTCCAAGTTTCATGCAAGTGGGTGATAGAGGACAAAAAAGGTCCTATAATAATATGTTCGATTTTTTATGGTTCAAAAATTATTCCAATTTTAGTGATTAGTGATCGAACAAAATCGATCACTATGACTGAAGTACTCGGTGGATTGGTTTCAAATACTTGATTAATGTGGCTATCAAACAGAGAAACAAATTGTTTTCTGTTTGCTAGAAAAGTTTATGAAGTATCTCTTTATTTTGAATAATTAATTACTGATTTTGGTATTTGGTCTTTAACTTCGAAAGTATCTTTATGAAATAAAGTGTCTTCGCGAAAAATGGGTTTTCTATTAGAAAAATTATCTCGATTCGTGGATTCAATCACTAAAATTGAAATAACTTTTGAACCATCAAAAATCGAACATATTATTATAGGACCTTTTTTGTCGGAAATAATATCCTCTATCACCAACTTGCTTTTGGACCACTGAAACTGGGACACCCTGTATACGTTCTGAATTACATTTATTAATTTTGTAAATGATTTACTTTTTAAGAAAGAAAAAGTGGATTTTGAAAATACAATTTCTCTTTTAATAATTTGCAAAATGAAAGTCCTTAGGATTCCGCAATTACGTCCATTGTTAAGTAGTAAAAGCTTGTGGACGTCTGAAACGCAAATGAACGACCAGTTACAAACTATTGTATGCTTAATTACAAGTGTAACCGTTCAATTTCATGGTTCCCCGATAACACAGCCACCCTATTGTGCGTAACCCTTGAACGAGGCTGATGTAACAATGATTACATTACTTACTTCGAGATTTTCGAAGTGTCGGTTCAAAGTGTGCCAGTCAGAGTTTTTAATTACACCGCCACGTGCATGGTAATCAGTGGTAAACGAGCTAGCCGGACGAGTCACTGATTCCATCTTAAACGATATCCATCCTTCTGTCATTTTTCCTTTCCGTTAACAATTCAAAGTGTATTAGGCATTGTTCGAAATATTTGTTAGATTTACACACAAAGAGGAATGTGGTGGATACTAATATGTACACGCATAAATTACATGTGTCGGAGACATAACATCATTCCACGCGCTTGTCGATGCACTTATTGTGCAACGATGCTCTCTAGAATTTCTTAAATGTCAGATGGTTACTCTCTATGAATCTTTCTTCCTTAAACACTCTTGGAATTTTTCTATTTTCTCTCTAAAATTTGGGTATTTAATAAAATAATTGAATATAATTTAAAATTTTCAAGAAGGAATCCATAGAAAATGCCATTAAAAAGAGATGCCATTTTCTATTTTCTTTCTAAAATTTGGGTATTTAATAAAATAATTGAATATAATTTAAATATTTCAAAAAGGAACCTATAGAAAATGCCATTAAAAAGAAATGCCATTTTCTATTTTCTTTCTAAAATTTGGGTACTTAATAAAATAATTGAACACAATTTAAAAATTTCAAGGAGTCCATAGAAAATGCCATTTTCTATTTTCTTTCTAAAATTTGGATACTTAATAAAATAATTGAGTACAATTTAAAAATTTCAAGGAGTCCATAAAAAATGCCATTTTCTATTTTTTAAAAATTTCCAAAAGGAGTCCATAGGAAATGCCATTAAAAAGAGATCAACAAATGTTATTCAATAACTTCCAGGATAAAAAGTCACTTAAGAGTGTCTACATGAAATTTCTCCTCGTAAATTGTCGATTCGGTAATCATCGTTTCTCCATGCCCCATTAAGTCCCGAATTTTGCAAGCGACGAAAATTTGGAATTGACCAAAGTAAACGTCATTTTCTAATGAATTCACCACCGTTGCGCGTTGCACTCGCAGTCAGCCGTTTCGAATGACCTTTCTACCGCGCGAAACCAGTCGACAGCGGGACGATGATGATGATGATGATAATGATAGCGTTGGACTTTGCTAGGCGCATCCTCGCCAGTCGACAACCTATACTCTAGCTCGAATCGAGAAGAGGGGTCTATGTTACCCAAGATACTTTACTTTCTACATTCCTTACGAGACAATACGTACACCCACGCAATGCGCCCGTGTACCTGTCTCTGTGCAATCGAGCAGAATCATTGAATTCGGTGCAGATCATTATAGAATTAATTGACAAATATTTACCCAATTGAAATTCACATTTTCCAATTATCGAACATTGTTATTTAGTGGATTTTAATAAATACGAAGGTTGTGGATTTAATTATCGAACTTAATATTTTCAAAAACGCAGTTGTAATAGTACTCTGGTAATCTGGACTGCAATAAGATCAGTATAAGATTTCAAGTTAATGATATAATCAGATAACGTCATCAAAAAAAAAAGAAATAATCACAATAGGAAGTCTTAGAAGTATTCAAAGGACTTTCATGTTTGCTTCGTTTAAAAGGAAAAACAGCAGATAATTAGACGTCAGCAGCGTGGTGTGAAGTCTATTTATAAAATGTAAATTCTTTAAAATGTCACATCTTGTTACATGGTCAAGTCTATCAGTGAACTGTTAGATGCAAGGACTCGAAGTTCCGGTTTCTATCGATCGAGTTTCTGTCGAACCAGAAATAGCGGAATTACCTGATTATTTATAATTAATAATTACAGTAATTTCTTACTGTTTTATTCTTGTGTCAAGTAACAATTATGCTTTGAACATTGGTAATTTTGTAAAGTGCGATACAGAAATCCCCAAATATGAACAAAATAACCAATGATTTCATAAAATATATGACCATCAAAAGGTGTTACCTAAGAACAATATTTGAATTTTATATTTAAAAAATTAGGAAGCATTTTGAGTGTTTGACTGTGGGTGAATCAGAAGGTGTATGAATCATTTGCTAAGTTAAATTTATTTAAAAAAAAAGGAACAGGATGCAAATTAAAAAAAACTACAAGATAGTTTGAAAATATGTTTACTGATTTATCAAATCCAATATGCAATATGAAATTTTAAATATAAGATTGCACGGTCAAGTCTATTAATGGAATCGAAAGTATTTCGAGCTTGAAGTTCCGGTTCTGCAGGAATTAGTATATCTACGACAACATCGAACCAGAAATACTCCAATCAATTAAATATTTTTTTACATATCCTGTGGTTTTTACAACATTTTACGACGTCACTTTCGCTGATAATTATCTGTAACCAGATTTGCAAGGTTAACCACGTGGATGCGCGTTTAATTTGCCTTTTTCTTCCCATCTCTGATTAATTTTACGTTCTAATTAACTATATCGTTGCAATTTAATTGGTGCCTATGTATCATAATATAATTATTTATGTACATAGATTTGATGAAACTTTTGCTTTTGAAGTGGCTCATTGGGCCAAGAGAAATTTCTTAAAATCATAGGATTAATTTACAGTGTCGTGTTAATTAGTTGAGGTATCAATGGCTTCATTTGTCGAAGGAGAAAAGAAACTTTCGTTCTAATTAAAGTAGCACCTTAGAAACTAGGTCAGAACTTCATACTATTATATTAAAAATATTCAGAAATCAAACAATTTTTATAACATTTTATTGAATTTTCACTTTGACATACCAGAATGTCTTTCGCATAATTGTTTTCCTAATTTTTTAACATCTCTTTTTAATTTTATTTCAATGACTGAAAAACCTGTTGGAAAACCTATTGCATAACGGATAAAGAGCGAGGAAGAACTTCTCTTTGAAGTTAGTTACAAACAATTGCTTCCGTGTGTCACGTTGATGATGTTGACAAGCCATTGTCGAGACGTGTAATGAACCCATCGTTGAAATCACCGGTTGCTCGCTTACCGCGCGTTAAAGTCTCCGAGGAGCGTCGACGTTCGGATAGCATTGATGCAAGAAATAACAGTGATAAATTGCATTACGGTGATCGGAAATGATTGAGAAGGTGTCCGATGTATTTTCCATTAAGAATCATTGTGATTCATATGAAATAAATATAAGAAACGAATAGCTTTTATGCAAATACATTACCCATAAATCTTTTCTCGCTACTAAGTTCGCGTACTTGAAACGGGATAATCGCAATATTTATCCATTGTGTATTTTTATCTCAATTTATTGTTCATATTCTCACTTACATAACTCGCTCGCGATGAATAGAATCGTGGATACGCAACGGGAATGCTTAATTACCGCTGCAAGAAAAAGAAACATCAACGATAACACGCGAAGAACGAATCCATCAAGTAATTCATTCGACGGAAAAATAAATCGTCGAGTTTCTTCCGAGTCTCGTTTCCTTTTTTTCTAAACGCGAGCTCGGTTTTTCTGAACGTACGCTAATTATCGAAGCCTTCGTTCCGTAATCATTACGCTGTTATTGCCACGTGAATCATCTCCTAACCGCTAGAATTCATCGAGTGTGCCGGCACGAGCCTGTAATCACTTCCCGACTTTCAATATGTACCGTACGAAATTAATTAACCGTATATTGGCAATTTTTTACAGTAGAATCGATGAAAATTCTCGAAAGGTGAGAATTTCGTGCTGGTAGAGGAACCGTAAGGGCGTTGGAAAGGAAACGATTAATTAAAGAAGTACCCACGAGGAAGGGAAACAATGCTGCTGGGTTAACGGGTTCGCGTAAACTTTTGGAATTAATATAGGGGTATCCAAATTTAATGTCACATCTTCGAATTGAAATAAAACGATTCTTTATTTTAACACATAGTCTACTGTATGACATTAATTATCAAAGACAATATTATTCAAATGTCCTTCTCGGCTTTTTTTACGAGCCCGATGCGTTCCACCCAATTTTTCATTATATTTTCACGCAAGTGGAATTCAATTTCGAACTCAGCTCGTCAATAGTCTTTGGATTATTGGCGTAAACTTCACTTTCCATAAACCCCAAAAACAAATTTAATGATGTTTAATCATCCGATCTTGCTCTTCTCCTCGTGAAAAATTACTCGTTTGTTAAATTTGGTCGCAAAAAAGAGCGGGGAACTACTTTGCGTTTTATTTCAATTTGAAGATGTGATACTCAATTTGGATAACTCTATAGTTCCTTGGTGGAATACCTCGTTGAAATAAGAAGTAGTTTACTGGATTTATTTCTTGAATTTTCTTCGTCTCCATCATTTACCTAGCGACCGCGGAAGAAATCAGCTCGAATCATCGACGTCACGGTTGATCTAACCGTCGATTTTTACACATTTCTAGCCGGGTGTCTGCCTACATGCTTCACGCATGAACAATATGCCGCAGTCACAAGTATGGACGTGCGTAGCCTTTCGAGCGTATAAATAAAACATCGACATGTTGTTCGTTTTGCAAAAGAAAAGTTGGCATACCGCTCGATTACCGGTACGTTTATGTTAAACTGTTATCGACGGGGCCACCACATTATCAACTTACGAGCTGTATTAGTTACTGTAAATTATGGGTAACGAAGTTAATTAACCGAAAGAAAGTTTTAATTAATTTGACGAATTTGTCGAGCAACGCGTTTAACAATATTATAAAATTACCCGAGTTACATATTTACTTTCGAGATTGCCTCGGAATGATTCATTTATTTGATTTCGATGAAAATTTATAAGATCGGAATATATTCCTATGGAATAAATGAAACGGTGTTCGGAGAGGCGAAAGGATCTTGTTTACAGTCTCGTTTTCGTTTTCGTTTTCAAAACGTCCAGTTTCCCTTTCAAATTACGTTTCTAATTGCAGCATTGCTCGCGTTACTTTCGAGACGGTGCGTGGCACCGGTGTAATGAAGGTTGAATTCTTTGCGGAATAGCCGTTGCTGCTTCACTGAAATCGCTAATTATGCGCATACTGTTGCCTCATTACGTTCTTCTAGGTTCGTTGCGCACGCACCGTGTCGCGAAATCTAAATCATTTTTACCAGTAAAATTCTATTCCTTTGAATTTCTATTTCCTCCTCGATATCGTTACCATAAAAATCGATGCAGTTTCCAGAGAATTTATAGCAGTGGCTGCAATTAATCGCATCGATCAGACACATCCTGTTCGAGATGAGGTAGCAATTGATTATTTTATCCTGTTTAAAGAACAATTTTATTCCTGTCTTGGAAATCCCATCTTAGTCACTTGGTGAATCGAGATTTATCCAGAATGACACGACATATTTTTCAATTTATTTTAGATCCATTGAGATCTCGGAAGACATTCTCCACTTTCGTTGTTAAAATTGAATCGGTAACACGGTCGTTTCGGGTGTCTTGAAATCGAAGGAACGTTCGAAAGATCATCCGATATGGCGAACGAAATGCAGAAACCGAATGCTGGACCAGGCTGGATCGGTTTGATTAGAAAGTGGGACAGGTAAAGTTGCAGCGCTCGGTAGCTAAGCTTGTCCAGCCCCTCGGGGTCCTTGCCGACCCACACTCGAAGAACACGCGTGGGTATTTCTCGAAACGTCTAAGATAACAGTAGTATTGTCATATATTCCATATGGCTACCGGGTATACTTGAAGAAAAAGGAAATACCTAACCGACTGGTAGAACGAAACCGAATCCGGTCGTGCAAATTACCGGTCAATATAATTCCTCGTGTTTCCTCGAACACTTCCAGCATGCAAAAGTCGAGATTTCTCTTCGGGCACGCGCGTTTAGACCGCGATTCCAATAAAACTTGAATAATGGCCAGGCATGTATTAGCAGCTCGCATTCTGCATTCTGTCGGTTGAGCAACCGCCTTCGAACAAACTGACTGACGTGGAATTTAATTTAATAGCCATAAACGGCCGCCAACGACACCGACAACTTCGAAATGAAAGTACACCGAGTCCATGGAGAGAGGAGATACAGAACGACCTTGCTGTGGACGAGTCTAACCCGGCTAGACCGTGTAGATGATCGTTTTCAATTTCATTCAGTCTTAGCTGTCTGCAAAAGAGTTCGTTACGCTTGCTGGAGAACACTTGGCTCTAGCAGTTTCTAAGTCCATTATCGTCTAAGTTTCATTAGGATTTCATTAGGATTTTCGGTCTATCGAAAGAGGGGGAGGATTTTTAATTTAAACGCTTTAGGTTTCTTAATTTTCAATTTGAAGTTTATGGAAGCTTAGTTGAAACGTCTAATTAACAAGGTTTAGCATAATTAAAATAGTCTTGATGATTGTTTTCAATTTCATTCAATCTAGCTGTCTGCAAAAGAGTTTGTTGCGCTTGCTGGAGAACACTTGGCTCTAGCAGTTTCTAAGTCCATTATCGTCTAAGTTTCATTAGGATTTTCGGTCTATCGAAAGGGGAGAGGATTTTTAATTTAAAAGCTTTAGGTTTCTTAATTTTCATTAGACTCCGGATTTTCGATCTACCGAAACAGGGGAGGATTTTTAATTTTCTTAATTTTCGATTTGAAGTTTACGCAAGCTTAGGAGTAGCAATTTCATTGTTGTCGTTGAAACGTCTAATTAACAAGGTTTTAGCATAATTGCAAACAGTTCGTTACGCTTGCTGGAGAACACTTGGCTCTATCAGTTTCTAAGTTTCATTAGAATTTTCGGTCTATCGAAAGGGGGGAGGATATTTAATTTAAAAGCTTCAGGTTTCTTAATTTGAAGCTTAGGAACAGCAATTTCATTGCTGTCGTTGAAACGTCTAATTGACAAGGTTTTAGCATAATTAAAATAGTCTTCTCGTTCAATTACAGTTCGTTAAACTTGCAATGGCTTGTTAAGCCGGTTAAAAGTACCTTTGCACCAGAGATCATATACATTAAAACTAAAGGCTCGTTCGCATCTCTATAGTCATCCATGTTTTCTGAATCATTCTAATAACACCTTCCCAATAATTCCAAGATCGACAGCTTTAAATCCATTATCTTCTGAGGCTATCAAATTCTATGATTATCAATTTTAATTTAACAAATTCTAGATGTCTTATCTTTTCAGTCATTCTACTTCTTTTTTTTTTTCAATTTCTGGATATATCAAGTATCTCAGGATGGACATTAAGCGATCCACGTTCCTCGAGGTGTACCGCAAGCGAAACTCGCAGCGATTTGCAACGAGGATCGGTCTATTTGTTTTTTTGCCAGGGGTGTATCATCTTCTACGTCGCTCGTAGAATAGCAATGGTAGCCTTGAAAATGGTCGTGTCACGGTCGAGGTAGCACGAGACAAATCGTCGATTCCTAATCGACGGATTATCTTATTTCTTGCACCGGCTGATCATCGATGATTGCAGGCTAACATCGTTCAAAGTTCCTCTCCTTGCTTCCGTGTTCATAAAATCTTATCTATATAACATTCCTCCTTTTAGCACCTCGGAACAGTGAAATTTACATCCAAAAATGTCGTGGAAATGCCATTGAAAGGTCGTACACGTGCCATTTCGTGGAGAACGTCTTTGTGAATTCTAATAAGAAAAAAGGGACTCTCGTTATTGTATCAATAATTCCCTTTTTACTTCCATGAATAATTTTCCAAATTCCCTGTAATAATGTCTGATATTCAATGGCGATTAGAAAATTCTGTATACCGCTCATTATATTTCCGTTCCGCTCGTCAGAAGCAACGAACGTCCAATAATTTACCGCTAAACTGTCGATGATACGAGTTCGTTGACGTACAAAGAACGGCGCTTTACAAATGAACGCGTTGCTGTTTCTAATTAGCTTCTTTTTTCCCGCGCCTTATCGCTCTTCTCCAACGTCCTATTATACAACCATGAACACGTATTGTTTATAATTCCAAAGGAATATTTTTACTCAAAACTATGATTTATTAGCTAAGTCTTCAGTTTAGGAACATGTGATGGTTTCTTCTGTAAACAGACAGGAATGGCGAACAGATGTCGGTTAGGAAAGATACCTGAGGCAATTCCGAAGATAACTGTAGATTTGGAACATCGGCTATAAAGTTTATGCTCCTTGGAACTGACCTTTCCTTCCAGGGCTACCTTAACTCATTCAACGAGAAAATCGAAGGAATCGGTATAAAAATCGAACGCGTTGAATGAAAAATAGGCGTTGCACAATGGGATTATCTCACCGTTAAGAAACAGAATGAAGGATAGCTACGTACATGGAACTTCTGTTCAATATTCATGACCATGGTGTACCAAGTGCGAGCTGAACTCACGGTGAATCAAGCATAGTTTTATCCAGCTGAATTTCAAATACGAGCCAGAAGAATAAATCTCGTTCCACGTAAATCCTATCCAAGGATGAATTCTGCATTCGTGTTTAGCATACCATCATGGTTTATATTCAAATTTCAAGATGATCCTTGCAAACGTTAACAACCATGATGATGGTTGAAAAATAATTAATCATCGTTGTAACGAAACAAACTGTGCTCGAAATTAATTCATACCAAAGATGATAAAAAATGAGTACAAATGAATAACTAAGTCAAGGAGATACATTATACAGAATTGCTAATTATTGCTAATATCAATACATTCCACTGTGCATTGGAATCATGTCAAGAATCTCGATGAAAAAAAAGAATCAGGTGTTAAGATAAAAACGAAGATACGAAGCTTGGGATAGGTAGACAAATCGTTCTCCAATGAATCAGTCGGTCCAATATGGTCGGCTGGAATTCAACCGTGGGCCGTTCAAGTAATTCTATTAATGCTCCATTGGCGAAGTAAAATTCTTACACAATCCTTCGAATGGAATTTAAAAAAAAAAAAAAAAGAAATCTTACATAAAATGTTCGTTCGCTCATGTATTTATTGATACACTTTCAAATGATAAAAAGAGAAATGATACGAAACTTCTGATCCTGGTTCTCAGCCTCTTGGACGCGTTTCTTGGATCCAGTCCCAAGGGACCCCTCGCTGGATCGGATTGTCTGTGAAGGAGATTGGGTTCCCTGACCATTCGAACGAGACTGTAACGCTAGCTAAAGCTATTGGACCGAATGCTCGTTGCCGATCGGACATTGGCAACGGGCGAGTGAAAGTGTCGCAGCTGCTGGCTCGCGTGCGCGTTGAAACGCGCGTAAGGCCGCTTAGAAATCCGCCATACCGATCTGCCCATACTGGGCGATCGAGAACGCTACGACAACCATATTCCTGTTCCTGTTCTCGCGTTCCTTTGCGCCCGGGTATCGCGTGTCCATATGCAACGCTGAGAAAAGCGGATGCTGACTTTATCGGGCGTTCTGGGCATACCAGATCCGCTCCAAACTGGCTGACCATAGACCGAGAAGAATAAAATGCCACCTTTTCGGATTCTAATGCAAACTGGATCTCCTGGATTTTCTGTAATTTCTTATTTTAAAAAGTAACGGCGAGAATCATTTGTATGGTCGAGCACGTTTGTTGAACTTCCGCCATTGATAGATAGAGCCCATTGGAGAAACAAGAGCATGCGGGCAATTACAGTTAGGCTGCATAAAATAAAATTTTCGAAAGGTAGAATGCAATCGGGGATATGAAAAATGATTTTATAGGAATACTGAAAAATTTGCGGCTCTGTTTCCGAATGGCCCCATCAAAATTGAGAACTCAGGTTCGGTATATAAGTTAAATTAATTACAAGAAACCGATTGAAGTTGGTTTCAGAGCTGGATGTCTTACCGTTTTCGAGATGTCGTGGTAAGGTTAGGTTTGGTTAGGTTAGGTTCTGTGTATGCGCAGTATCGAATAGCGCATACGTAGTCCCAAAATTGTACAATTACCACGATATCTCAAAAACGGTAAGACATGCAGCTCTGAAACCAAATTAATAGGTTTTTTGTAGTAAATTTAGGTTATATACCGAACCTGAGTTATCCAAATTAGCAACAAAGTTTCTGAAATTTCTGGTGTAACGGATGCGAAGAATGATGTAACGTAGCGTGTTAGGTACGAATAACGTGTAAAAAGTTTCATTTACACCTTCAGTTTCATTCTGCTCATTTTTAACGCTTCATGAATTCGACGTTAATCATCTAATTAAACAGCTCCGTTGCGAACTTAACGTTAATGTTTATTAGACACGAAATAACGTAGCGAGGAAGAGTTTCCTTTGAAAAATTGGTCAAGTACAAATTACAATGGCGTACAAAGGAATTCTCCAGGTGGCAGGTGGAAAATTCTTGGCAATTATCAGAAAAAAAAGCAGGTATTCGACTGCACTTTCGAGTCGTGTTCAGTCGCGATTGCCGGGAATTCGAAATGACTTATGCTCGGAGAAAGCTCGACTCAACCTTTAAAGGAATCCCGACCGCATCGTCAAGGACGATTCGATGTAACCGCGACAATTCCACCATGGAAAGGTTAATTTAATTAATCTCTTTTTATTCCATCCATCGACATTACGGATGTTCCGGAATAAAATTTTCAAAAAACCCTATTTTCATTTCGATGAAAATACGAGAAGCATCGTGGCCGCAGGAAATGGCGAAAGAAATTAATCGGCAACAGCTGGATACCATCATAATGAAAGTTGGACGTCCTAATGTCGTTTTGGTGACATCATCGAGGTCGTTTTCTTCGTGTTTGCAGTGAAACGCCTCGTCTAATCCGGTTAGAATTCTCAACAAGGAATTTCAATGAAATTAACAATACAAAGATATTCTAATGAATTCGTTATAATTAATGACTAATTGTCTTGGAATCGTCGCGTTTTCTTCTCAATTCAAATCAAACTCTTCCTGTTCTTCTTAGATCTCTTCTACTTAGTTTCCACAGCTTTCGTGTTCCAGTTTCCGTGGAAACGGTATCGGTATGCTCGCGATACCGGTACGTGTGATAATCGTTGCTTGATGTACCGGTACGAGGAAGAATAGAGGGAAACGTCCTTGCTGTTACCGTTACGATAAAAAGGTTGATTAAATCACCTTTGCACCTCGTTCGCAGGGAAATGCAACCTGACTGCTAATGGTACTTCACTAAACATCCGGTCGAGGAGAGATCGGTCTCCAAAAACGTGATTCCTCGCCTCTTTAATTGCATTCCAACTTTTTTAAATTTTCCTTCAACGCGTCTATCATTTTTAATAAATAACTTGGCTACACGTTCGCGGAATGTTCGTGCTTAAGGCGGTGCCGTACGGCGCTGCAGTAAATTGCATCGGTGCAAAAATGCATAGCGCAGGGAGGGATGCAATTAAACGAACGTTTACCGTCGCTTCTTCGAATATTGCTAGTCGATCACGATTCGTCCTCGTGACTGAGGATTTCTATACGGCCAACAGAAAAACCAGTTGCGCCCCATGGATGGCCAGAAGAAATCCTCTCGTTGCTTGATTACTCACTTAACAGCTTTCATTTGAGTTTCTATCAACGCGACCGGTGACTTTCGAAGTGCAACTACCGACTTTTCAATAGATATCTCGTGTATTCATTATGGTAATCGTTGTTTTGCCTGTAATTTTATTTTTCACTTGAATTTCTATCCCCGCGTCAGAGACCTGTTCCTGTTTTACCTGGAAGAATTGTTATTTACTGGTGTTTGTTCTCAGTGAAATGGTCGGAAAGTGACTGCGTTAGGTGAATAAACTTTGCTTCATATTTCTCTAGTATTACAATCAATGTTCGCGATAAAAAGCAATGGCTGACAGGAAAATATGTATGATTAGTTAAAAAAGGAACGAATCGTTTCGCGTTGCAATTTTCTTCAATTAGATATAACGTTAGTAATAAACGAAGAATGAGAGAACTTTTTGCGGACACGGGCTAACATATTGCTGCGACTTGTCCAAGGAATTTCTACGAGATAAGTGAACGCTGTCGAAGCGTTGACGGAGAAAAGGAAAGAAATCTGCGGAAATCGGGACGAATCGAATTGGGAACGCGCGTTCCACGAATACCTGAACACCTTTTCAATCAAAGAGGATTTTAAATAAAATCCTCTTGTCTAAATAACCGTTTGCTCTCTGTTATTAATTAATTACTTTATCGCGCGCTCTATTTCCTGGGCCAAACGCGTCATTCGAATCCGGTTGACCCCGAATATATTCATCGAATTTATGTCACCATTGCAGTCCTTGTGCAGATAAACAGAGCAAAAATAAAGAAGAATAAATTAATTTTCTGATCTAACATTTTGAAAAATTCAGGATGTTGAAATGAAAGATAATCTTCCAAATAGAATAAACCAAATAAATTAATTTTCTGATCTAACATTTGGAAAAATTCAAGACGTTTAAATGAAAGATAATCTTCCAAATAGAATAAACCAAAGTATCCTAATGTAAATGAAACGACGAGTAAACGCAGTTAGCGATGAGTCAAAAATAGATAAGAGAAAGATAAGAAAGTCAATTAGTCCTCTCGAAATTGAACCGAAATAATGACCCAAATGGCGAGGAAAGAATCGGGGAGCGTGCGAACACCAAAGTCCTGTTACCTTGGTACCCAGATATGTTAATTCAAAAGTAATAAGGTATTTAGCGAGGCCTCTTTCTCGATCCGGTCCAGAGGAAACTGGCTGTTCGATGACTCGCTTCTCAGAGTCAGACGAATTTTAAATGGTGAAAGTCTAACCGATCGTCGTGCCCGAAAACATTGTCCTACAGAATGAAAATACCTTTCGTTCGGTGCAAAATCATTTGGAATAATATCGATTGAAAATTCATTATATTCTAGATTATAATTGTGCACGAAGGGTGTTCCTTTAGAAATCATTCGTTCTCGAGATAAAAGGACCACTGGGTACTTTATGGGGTGGTTGCACATGCAACTGCAGGGCGTTGCAGGTGTAACCACGTGACGTCAGGATGCATTGTTCGCGGCGTAGTGGATGTTGGTCGAGGTGCAACGGCTGCGGACCAGCTTTACGAGCCTTTCTTCGTTCTTTCTTCTTCGTGTTTATTCGTCTTGCACGTTGCCGTGCAAGAACAGTGGAACAACGCGAAACGAATGAATTAACCCTCTGCGTTACACTCGCGTCCTGGGCTTGGTTGTTTTTCAAACACGTCCGACGAGGTTTTCTATGCACGTGCCTTGCGATAACGTTGCTTCCATAACCGAAAGGTTTTATGATTTGTTTAGAACAAAGAGAAATTTGTTGGAACATTCCATGAAAGTTTCCAAAAAATTTGTATATTTCGAATGCTCGTCATCGACCATTATTTACATCCCAGCCCCATTCCCGATTCGCAAGAAGAAGGATCTTTAAAAAAATCCACGAGCAACGTGTCTCGTGTGTTCTGGGCGTACAAAGTGCAGCCGGGCCACGGTGCATGCATCCACAGCCGGTTCGACTGCATTTCATGGCTACCCATACACGCGGCAACGGCCAACCCACACGCTCCCATTTTTCGCGCTGCGTGTGCGTCACGTACACACTTTCGATCTCATATGCAAAACACATGGATGGGATTGAACGGCAACCCGTGGACCAGCCGAGGCTCGACCGGATTCGGGCGAAATTTTACAGGAACCATATAGATGACGAGTTATGGTTTCGTTCGCGGCTAATCGTGTGCGACTCTTTCGCCTTCTTTGAAACATGAAATTTTTCTCTGTTTTTTCGACTCGCCATCCGAACGATAAATCACCAATCATTTTATATTAGAAATTATTTGAATAGAATATCTAATAAAAATAAATTCAGAATCTTCTTGATCCGGAGAAGAAATACACCTATGCTTCCCCCCTACTTCATATGTTGCCTAGGTGATTTTGTCTCTGAACCATAAATCATTAATAATTTTATTAGGAATTATTTGAATAGAAAATCTAATGAAAGTTCCAATAGCATAATGCTTCCCCCTACTTCATATGTCGTTTAGGTGATTTTCTCTCTGAACGATAAATCATTAATAATTTAGTTAGGAATTATTTGAATAGAAAATCTAATAAAAATAAATTCAGAATCTCCTTGATCCGGAGAAGAAATACACCTACTTTATACGTTGTCTAGGCAATTTTCTCTCTGAACGATAAACCATTAATAATTTTATATTAGAAATTATTTGAATAGAATATCTAATAAAAATAAATTCAGAATCTCCTTGATCCGGAGAAGAAATGACTTCCAGTTCCAATAGCATAACGCTTCCCCCTACTTCATACGTTGTCTAGGTGATTTTCTCTCGGCACGATAGGGCCCCAGGACACTTAAGGATACTTAAGATTCCTCCATGGATACATCTACCCACATACGAACGAATACATGTTCGCATTAGCTTAGCACGATTCGATCTGTGTACGGAGGTGCACGTAGGAACGTCCGTCCGTTCGTCCTAACCTTTCCTTCCTTCGTGGACACGCCTGGAATCACAATTTCAAATGCCCTAACCGATCGTCCGATTGCCTCTAACAGACACGACGAAACCATAGTCATTTGTTGGACGACGTTAACATTCATTCCTCTACCCTGATTCAGATCAACCGCTAATTTTACTCATCAATGTTTCATTCAGATTCTTGAAGAATATTTCATTTCTTTTTGTTTTTCTTTCGATTTAATTCAAATAATATCGTCTAATGCTAATTCTAATCTTCCTAAGAAATATATAATTACTGCAATTATCTATGAAACCGATGTCTTCTATTTGTTTACATCATTTGCGTCACTGGCTGTTCTTGCGAGAGCAAATAAGAAATCTTGCTCGTTTTTTATACTAATTATTAGTAATTAGAGTGTCGTTTCCACGAGGGGTCTAATACCGCGGCTCATTTTTATGCGGCGCCGGCGAACAAAGAGCGTTTAAGAGCGAAGAAGGTGGCTTTATCACCGCATCAAGCATTCGAATCACCGGTCAGTGCTCTTCCCAGACACCCTTCTTTGTTGCCGTGCATCTCGTTCTGCGCCGGGAAATTTAGTGGTTCTAATCCCTAGACCTTAACGCGTTTCCGTAGGGAACATTTTCTGAACGCAATCGGAACGACTTTTCATATATAAAATCGTTTGGATCCTCAGTATTCCAGATACTATACGATAGGAATAATTAAACTATGTGAAAATGTATAGAAGTGTTTAAAACGATAAATATTCACGATTTACCGATAAACTCACCCTCATCGGCGTTCTTAGATCCCCATCACACTTAGCACACTGGTAAACACAAGACAAAATCGTTCCAGGATCCACGGGGATAGTTTTTTCAAAGAGGTTTCACCAAGTCCCTGGTATCACGTTTTTCACTCGCACGAATTTTTATCGACGAAAAATCGATACGAGGGTGGATGGAAAGGCGGGAAAATTGACGACTACACCGGACACCAACGAGACGAACACGACCCGAGGCCTTCCCTCGCGATGGAAACACACTTTGGGTCCTCCGAGCTGGCCTCTCCACTCGGTTAGGGACCCAGACCGTTCCACGCATGCGTCCTGTACCCTCCACTACCATGACAAATGGTCGGCATAGAAGGGGGGAGAACCGGCAACCCTCTTACGTGGACCTGTTCGTTTTCACGAATAAAACACTCCACAAACCAACGTTCACCTGTGGATTTTCCTACTCAGGTGGCAGCACTAACTCACCTGACACACCGTTCGGTCGGTGTTTATTACAATGGCGTAAGAAGGTTTTTTTTTTATATTAAGGATGGTCGCTGGGTGACCAGGGTTTATTAGGTCTTCCAGGTGGAATTAAAAAAAAAAAAACGGTTCAATTTCATCTCTTGGAAGGTTTTACTGCTAGGATATGTCCAATTTTATTTGGATAATTTTTGAGGGGCCATTTTCTGTACCATTTTCCTGTAACTAATATGCAACGATTTTCGAGAGACGAGTGGTACCTGGCAAACCCCTTCTTTGTGAACCTGTTCCTATTCATTCCCAGCACTATTCACCTGTGAATATGGCAGCTTCTTCTAATCCTATCGCTCCAGTGGCGTAAGAATAATTTTTCTCTCTCGACTGGTGAATTTTTAAATAATTCACAAGGAAAATTCAACGTTCTGTCTGCTATCTCCTTCGTTCTGAATTTCAGATTTCTGTAAATTAATAAACGACAGTTAAATTGAAATACAGTAACGTTTCTCGAAAAAATGTAACACATTGCTGTACGTGCAACGTTGTGAAAATCTGGTTACATAAGTTCGTCGTACGGTTCATTACGTTTGCTTTATGCCTGCACCGTAATTACGCTTTAATCATCATAGTAATACATTTTTAGGCGCAATCGGTCCGAACGGTTCGGCATAATCGAACAATAAACTCGTTCGTTTCTTGTAAACTTTCCCCTGTCTGGTAAATCACCGTCGTAACTTGTCAATGCATTTCATCGACGCTTATGCAACTGTTTAATCGTCTGACAGTATGTAACATTTGATTACGTAAACGTACAAATGGTAAGGAGTTTAAAGGAAATTGTTCGCTGCCCAAAAAGTGTAATAAAATAAATTCTTTTGTCTAACAACGTAAGAAACAGGGTGTATGTACAAAGTAAGGAACAAAGGATAGGGAAAAAGTCATCGATCAGATGATTATCTAGCTGTGCCCTCGACCGTGCTGCTTCTTCCTCGACTGTAGACGTTGAATCCCGCGGAATTTGCGTTTGCACGTTGAAGGAACACGTGGAAAAGGAGAAGAAACCGAGAGGAAAAAAGGGATAAACTGCGTCAACGGACAGTTGGATGCACACCGTTGACCCCAACCTGCGTTAATAATTCAAATCCTCTTCCTTTCGTTCCTATGTTCCATATTCGCTACCTTCGACCACTTTTTCTTTCGAAATAACGTAACAGAAATACCGCTCGATTTTATTCTTTTCTTAACCGTTTGAGTCCTAGGGGTAAAAAAAAAATTAGCGGTGTTATAAACCCAATATTGGGTCTTTTCGACATAAAATCTAAACAGCGCGATAATTACCGAATTATGTCACACCTGAGACATCTGCAAGGTAGTAAGATCATCTTTTCTTTGAATTAAAATTATAATTTTCACTCTGGATCCACGCGAACGCGACACGTTTTCTCTACGTTCACTCGAAATTCCATAACGTTCTCGCATACGTGACACACCCACGCACGTGTGCGAGTTCTTTGGAACAATAGCCACGTCGGTCCGACTCTTACGCGACTTTAAGTGCACGTGCATGTGCAACAATACCGTGGAATCGATGGACTTTCCTTCAGCTTTCGATGATTCAGCCGGTTGCTAAAAGCCCTAAGGATTATAAGAATAAACGAAAAATTTCGTGTTAAATAAAAATCTTTCTTTTTATTACGTACAACGTTGAGCAACGATTATTCTACGGTATCTAATGACGAGCGACACACAACTACGATACAGTATAAACGTCTAAGAGCGTATGCGAGTGTATGTACAAATCCTATCGCGGCTTTCTTTGGCGGCTTTGATGAGTAAAAACTGATAAAAATGAGGTTTCTATCGCTTTGAACATTCTTATATACTCCACAAGAGCTCCTTTGTATCAAGGAGTCGATCCCAGGGTCGTGTATATTTACTAATTAAAAATCAACATTTTTTTCACTGTATTCGTTCGAGATAATATCTGCCTTCGGTGAATACTGTTTCAAACCTATGATCAATCTATGGTACGTCTAACTATCAAACTCCTTCAAACGTTGCAACTGTGAAAGCCCTTCAAACGATGATTTAAATTAGTCATTACGATCGAAGAAACATAACGATTAACTTTTCTGATTTCTGACAGTGATGGAAAAGGTACCGTAGGCACGACCCTGTCCGAGATATTAATTCCTCGGTGTTCGTCGGTTCTAAACCCATCGGCATCACGTGGTTATCTCCAGGTACCTTTTAGCCTCGATGGAACCGTAACTGTGGGAGTATCTACCACTGTACGATGCCCTGGACCACGCTCCAGCTCTGTTCGTGTAACTGTTGCAGGATATTAAAGAATTCATGCCGCTGGGCCTGTCGATGGGTACACCCTGACCCCGACTCCCATATCGCATGCTTCCGTTCCTCGACTGACTGCTATCGGTCAGTGGCGCCCTTAGGTCGTCCGTGGCACCCACCTCTGTGTACGGCTTTCGTTTACCCGTGCAACTGCTCAGGAACACCGCAGCTATTATACCCTGAAGATAAACGAAAATGGTAAAATACGGGGTGAAATAATTTTTTAAAATTATTAAATTTTAATTTCTTACCACTAATAAATGGAGCATCACGATGAACATGGTGCCGTTTCTGAAGCCAGTATTGTCTAGGAGAATTCCCGCCACACAGGGTCCGATAAAGGCACCCAGGGCGAAGGTACTCGTCCATAGTCCACTGATTAGACCGTAGGTCTCCAGATTATTTGGGAAACCGTAGGATCTAGAAATTATTTAGACGATGTGTAATTGGAAACGGGATAAATGCTAGAGACTCACATCGATGTTCTCAAGGCATCCGTGAAGCTGGCAACCAGCTGGGCAGCCATGCCCAACCCATGAACCACGAGACCGCAAACGGTCATCCAGAGTGTGGTTTGACACGGTATAAACGGCGCTGGACCGACTAAACAGAATCCTACCACAACGAGCATACACCCGGCAACAGTGGCCACCTTGAATCAAATCGAATCCAATTAAAGAAAAATAAATTATCCATTTGAGTAGCCGTGTTAATTACCTTCGGATGGAAATGCTTATCGCAAAACCAACCCCACGCGGGGGCAGTAATGGCATAAGTGCCACCGTTAATGACGAACATTAAGCCTAAAATAACGGGGCTCAAGTTAAATTGTCGTAAATGCGGTTCTAACGTCGCCTGCAAAAATCCTATGCTCATACTGGTAGCAATTATCGACGCTGTGGCAATTAACACCCCCGGGATTTTTAACGCTCTGGTCACTCCTATAAAAATATGATAATTAAATGAATTATTTCTTTCGTCGTGCATTAAAAATTCTTAGTTTCATCATTTCACCTCCCGTGTCCTCAGCAGTTTGATTGTTATTAGGATGAACTGGTAATATAAAAATTGTCATAACCGCGGTTATGAATAGAGCTGATCCGAGAACAACGAATGGCGTTGTGTATCCACCAACCTACGCAACAATTTGTCATTTCTAAAATAAAATCTTTCAAATATTCAACAGGATTACATGCGATCGGTTAAAAAGAAAGGATTAAGAGAAATATTTTCAAGGTGTTTCATCTTACCTGATAAAGAGCACCACCCACGGTGGGTCCAACGATCAGACCCAAACCGAAGAAGGTTTCGAGGCTGGCAAATGTGGTGGCGACGTTATCCGGGAACTCTTTTGCGATAATGGCGAAACTAGCCGTAAGAAAGGCTGCATTTCCCATCGCCTCGATGATCCTAATCACGAACGAAAGGACTATGAAGGGATAATGACCGTTCACCTTGTCCAGTAGACCGAAGAAGATAGCGCAAGTTCCTGTCGTTAGGATGCCACCGTTGAACAATAGCTTTGGTCCGATACGATGTAACTAGAGAAACGATAGTAGATCTTATTAATCCGAGATCATTGATACTCGTGATTGAGTATCAATTAGAAGTGAAAATTGCTACTCTATTCGTACTAATAATTGTTGCTGGCCAGAGAAATTCTCCGAGTAAATAACGTTATCTATTTTCTTTTTTATGTACAAAGCTTTAAATAGCTTTGAATAGAGGCCAGAAAAGCGATAGATTATCTCAGTCCCTTCGATCACCTTATTTTTTGCTAGTTTCGAGAAGATAAAGAAACGTTTATAGTTTTGTGTACAGATCTCAGTCGACGATTTTAAACGTCTCCTGTCTTTGATAAGCATTTTTTAGGCAGCAATGAATATTTCATCAGTGGAGAATGAAAGAAAAAACATGATAAAAAGAATCGCCTGGAAGTAGGCAAATCATCAACGTCGAAGCAAGTGAGGCTAGGTGATCATCATCGCTTAGGTGATGAGATTTCTCGGGAAATAAATATATCGTAGAATATTTCATTATTTCACCCACGTATCGTCCATACAGAGGACTGATTATGAAGACGATCAGCTCGAAAACCCCAAAGACCAATCCATATTCCGAGGGGGATGCACCTTTCTTCTCAGCCTGTGAACAAATAAAACATTCCATTGATTAATTAATTGCCCTTAAAGATCCCCTGTTCTTTGGTTAGAGATTGAAAGTGTTAAACGATTCCGTGTTATTATTACGCACTTGGTCGCATTATCGTCCCGTTCGACTGCAATTAACACTCGCCGAGATAAATCCTGATAAACTTTAGACACTTCACGCAGCTATCCTTACAAACCGAATTATCGTTCTTTGACAGAAAAACGATATCTTTGGGTCTATTTTGAAATTATTTTAGGAACGAACTATCGCTATTTAGAACACTACTATTTAATAAAAGATTGAATATTGCATGGTTTAAGGGTTGGATAGTGTCGTCATAATTATTAGTACTGGACGTTAATAATTAATTAATAAGAAATCATTTTTAAAAGAATAGTGTCATCATTCAATGTGCTAGATTAATTCAAAGAAATTTTTTAGCTAAAATTAATTAGGCTGAGATAATGATAGATTATAATGAGCTTTGCCATCGAATTTTACAGAGATTGTGAAATCCAGCGAATATGTGTACAGAATTAAATTGCCATTGCCATTTAATCATATATATTTTTTTTTTACTTCGATAGATTACAAGTTTATTATGTGTAATTACGTTCTATTGCCAAATGATAGACAAATTATGTTAAATCGTGACAACGTAGTTGTATCAAATGATAATGATTATCGAGATTGTTCCATGCGTACTGCTAATTTGTAATTTGCTTTCTCACTTATGAAACTTTCTAAGTGATGATGAATGAAGGAAAATTAAGGGTGATTCATTATTTTTCAGAATTATAAAAGGGGTTGAAAACTTGAGCAGTTAATCACAAAGTTTCCAAACAAAGAATTTTTAGTCCCACAAAAAATTATTAAAATTCTTTCACGAAGAACATAATATTATGTTTAGATTTATTGAGTAATCTGTAACAATATTGCATAATTATATTCTAAAATTGTAAATGAAATGCTACTGCATGCGTCACTGATAATTCATGTCTGGTTTGCCGAATGATTCATCGAAAAAGTACTCGAACCTATATTGATACGATTAACAACAAATAAACCGCAGATTGTTTATTTATAGTGCAATTAATAATTCACTCTAAATTACCAATTACACATAAGCTTCTCTCCTTTTATCGAAGATGTTCCACTCATACGTGTGATTATGCATTACATAGCTGTTTTTTTTGTTGGTGTTGATTCATTAATTGGTTTAAAATGAGTGCATAATTACATTAATAAATATTCGAAGCTCGTTGCATCAAGCTTTTCAGGAATATATCGATAATGAACTATTTATTAATTGCAAAATATAATTAGCCTTGTAGCTCATAAAGTTGGCACTAAATTCATTTCTTGCCAAAATTGAAATTACATGATTTTTCACTTAGAATAACAATTTACATATTTGTGACAATATTTTTTTCATTTTTATCCTCCGTTACAGCAGCTATCGTGGTGCTTCTTCCAAGGAGAAGAAGATTACGTGTTTTCGAGCCGATTTATTTATAAATATTCGAAAAAATCTGTGGTATCGATAAACTTTCGAATCTTGTTGACGTAATTGGCATTATAAGAAATTTTTCAGCAAAGTGGTATCAATCGTTTAACAACGTTTGTATATTTAACTATAAAAAAATTCGAAGCTATTCGATGAAAAATCCACAGTGATAGTTTCGAATGGCTGAATTCCGAGGGCTGTAATTCCTTTTTGTAAGAAAATAAAAAAAAATTCCCTTTCAATAATTCTATATTAATATTCATAAATAAATCAGTTATTATTCTCATTAACAATTAATATTTTCCAACATTGAACACTGTAAACAGTAATGAAATCAGGGATTCTTTTTGCTAAAACGTTTGCCCGATAAACTTTGCAAAACACAATTAATTAAATGTCTAATGACTCGTCTGATCATGGGTTTAGCATTAATTACTATCCGGGTTACGATCTTTATATAGGAGACAACCGCGATTAATTCCACGCAAAACACTTCAATTTGATCGAGTAAGCGTAAATTATCATTGACGATTTGTTGAACGAACGTTGCCCTTTGTACTGTTGAAAAAACGATTGGAAATTTAGATTATTCGCCTCCCTCGTTTTTCTCACTTCATTACCAGATATCAGGAATAACTTTGATAGATCATATTATAGTATCCAACACGTTGAGTATAATAAGGTACAAATTATCAAGAATATCACAATTTTTCCAAGAATGAAAATATTTTTTATTAATTATCTTTCTAACGGGGATGATACGGGGTGTGTTTTGTATCAACGATGGAAAATTTTAAGAGTAATCTCGTTAGGATTCATTTGATGGGGTTCTTCGTTCTCTGATTGATTAATCAGCTCACCTCTTGAGGGTAAAACGGTGCCTGAAGGGAAACGCAGATCGCGTTCGCGAAATCAGCAAGACTGATGACGATCAGCGTGAGCCACTGCCTCTTGGTGAATTGAGCCATCATGATGCTTGAACACAAATCACCTGGAACTTCCTTTCCTTAGACGAATTTTCGCGCGTGTTACACGAGGAACCAGCCAGGAACGGTGGCAATGGCAGCGGTCGACTGGAATTGTGCGATCGAAACGCACTTATCACCGCGACTTCCGTTATCACAACGAAACCACGTACGCAACCAGGCGTCACCGTGTCCTGGTGTGCCTTCGAGAACCTCGTGTGCACGCGTGACTCCAACCGGACTGTGCCAACAGCTTCTGACATAAGTTACTTTTCAGCTTGATCCGACCAATCTGGCACCCACGAGGGGTGCGAGCGGTGATGAGACAGAAACAACGGGTCATAGGTCGAACGATACGACCTACCATGGTTCTAATTCATTATCGGACTACGTTGCGAGACTCGAACGTTGCGTTCCTTCGAAACAACTGCTCTCCAAGTCGAGCCGAATCGTTTCGTCGGGGCACGAGATGATTTTTCCATACTTTTTTTATTGGGGGTGAATTATTGAAATAGGGTTGGAAGGAAAGTTTGAGATTTGGGGTGGGAATGAATCTTGGGGATGATGGGGAAGAGATTGGGTTCTCTTATGTGATATGAGATTTAAGGGTTGGATTGTTGGATATATTTTAGAATATTTCAATTTCTTGCTAATTTATAATTAGATAATATTCATTTCATTTTCTTGCTAATTTATAATTAGATTTGTTCATTTGGATGGTATTGTAATTATAGTGCAATTATTGTAATTAGGGATGTAAAAATTGAGTAACTATTCATTTCTATTCATTTCAGTTTCATGCTAATTTATAATTACATTTGTTCATTTGGATGGTATTGTAATTATAGTGCAATTATTGTAATTAGGGATGTAAAAATTGACTAACTATTCATTTCTATTCATTTCATTTTCTTGCTAATTTATAATCAGGTTTGTTCATTTGGATAATATTGTAATGATAGTGCAATTATTGTAATTAGGATGTAAAAATTGACTAACTTATTTTTTGTTTCTGTGCTGCTAATTTCTGACTGAATTTGTGAACTTTGATAGTAATAAATAATCGATGAATGTATAGATCGAGTGATTGCATCTTGTTTTAGATATTAATTTAAGGGTTGGATACTTGGAAACGAATTAAAGAATTTTTCTTTATTACAATGTCTGAACGTATAATTAACATCTTGTCTGCATTGAACAATTCATATACGAATATGTAAATCGTACTAGAAATTACTTTGAATTACTATAAACATAAGAATCAATGATAAATGAGGTCAGTTCTATATTTTTTCATTCATTTCATCAAGTATATAATTTTTCTGTTTTTTATTACTGTAATCATTGATCCTCGTGTACTTTTGTAAGAAAGGAAACATCCGAATTATAGGGCACAATAGAAAATTCTATTATCTCGGAAATTTGTGTTTCAATCATTATCTGGAATCTTCTTGGTTTATGCGTGACAAATTATTTACCCACTGGAATCGAATGATTTATTGCTTTATTTCTTCTTTCCCTTGCTATTTACAATGACGTTTCGCGTTATTAAACGACCCACCCGCTTGATAATCGAAACTTGTATCATGGAACTAATTTGTTGAAATAAGAAATTCTACTTTCTCGTAAATATTTTCTAAAATTTTCCTAGATTTTTCTATTTATTCTACTCTGATAACTAGGTAAATATTGGTGATGTCATGTATTTGGTGTGCAAATAATCACTGATAATACAAAAATTGATGAGAGGTATACTAGTTTACTTCGCTATTAAGGTTCGTACAAATTATCTAATTAACCTAACCCTTTCGTTACGATTGAATTTTATTTGCAACATGTTACAATGAAATTTTCAACAATAATAACAAAAGGGTTGAAGAGTCTTTAATACAGACAATATCCACAGTAATTAATAATCTCAATAAACTGTCGTCGAGGTGTTAAAATCATCACAGTTCTTAAACCATTTCGCAACATTCTTCGATTTCGATCACTCATTGTCAGCCTGATGAAAACACGTCTTAATTACAAAACAATGCTATTTCTCGAAAATATCGTCTATTTAGAGAAGCAGTCAAAATAAGCTACGTGTCATGGAGCCAAACTTTCAATGGTATCTTGATCAAAGCCTTTCCAAGGAAATCTTTGAAGTGTTTCGCAATGCTCGCACTGGCAGCCGGTCTCATCTCTTCGATGATCTCTTTAGCATTTTGATTTAGAAATTGATTCATCGCTTGACCTATCACATTTTCCCCGTTTAATTCGTCGACGACACGGAATCTTGCACGTCCAAGACTAAAATCGACCAGCATCTTTGCCACTTTCAAGTAACGAACACCGTCTCTTATTTCTTCTGCTCCTTGAATTCTTGCAATAGCGAGTACATCACCTGGAAATTAATTTTCTTTGTTAATTTCTCATTAAAAATAAGGCATTCCTAGAGAAAGGGTTAAATTTGCAATCCTCTTTAAATATTTTATTTTAAAAATTACCAAAATGGTGCTCGTTTAATTAACAAATTATAATGAATGCAAAGGGTAATTAACTCACCAAAAAGTGCCCAAAAATCGCCATGGCTTTGAATGGGGAAAAGTAATACGTTCCCTACCACCTCGTAACGACCCTGAAGCTCGATTTTCGGGAACCCTAGGTGAAGGTCAATCCTATACGACGGAATATCTACCCTCGTCTTGATAATTGAATAATTTCCTGCCCCTATGACCGTGATATTGGAAAACAAAGCTCTGACGCGAACAGCTCCTTGCCCATTTTCCATTCCAAGCTCGGGGATGATTAAGGGTTCGATCGGGGGTAGGTCCAACTCAGGAATACCTAAGGAATCGTTATTCTATACAATGAAAATTATTGATCTACTATTATTTCAATGAAACTTATTGCTATTAAATTTAAATTAAATTAGAGCCAAGTTAATTTTTGTTAGCCATCTATCCTCTAATTTTATTAACCCTTAACCACTCCTATATCGAGCTAGACTCGACATTATGCAACGCAATTTTTAAAACAATTAAAAATGTTTTAATATTGCAATACAACATTTTATTGATCTATTTTGTAAATGAATAAAGGAGTTGTTGGTAGGTAAAAAAAATTAAAAAGGGTTAATTATTTCACGTCCAATTTTTACCAAGGAAATTATAAAATTGAAAATTAATGTTCGTAACCTAGGAAAGGTCTAGTTTATATAAGGTTTTCGACTAGAATAGCATTACATGCACTGAGGTGTCTTATATAAACATTAACACAATTAAATATTAATCTAAAATGAGTTACGTAAATGCTCTTCACTTACCTCGTACAAAAGTTATTTTCTACGAAAAATGATTCGACTACTATAAAATTTTCTTGGAGAATTTATACTCACCTTTCAGCAAGTATGGTTGCAGGTGATTCAAAGTCTTCTGGAAGCATGATTCTACCTTTGGATCCGACCTATTGCAGGGTAATATGTATTCGGCTGTGAAAATAAAAAAATGTTGAAAGGAATGTAATATTCGTAATGCTCTTGATTTTGCATAAAGTCACGCGGTTTGATTTTCCAACGGTGATTTCCCGTTTCCGGTACCTTTATGCAACCACTCTCACTTCCGAGGTATTCACAGAAAATAAACTCTGTAAATAAAAAGTTTTGATTTTCGATAGAACCTTTGAACGTTCAAGGCCGACACGAATCACTGCGCTTTTCCCTCGTAAAACTGCACATTAGTATTCGACTAACAACTAATCTCGACATACAATATCACGTGTGAAGAATATTTGAAATGCTTCTAGTATCCATAAAAAGAAATCAAACTTGTTTATCCGACAGAACAGTTTAATAATTTAAAACATTCCTGAGGGGGTAGTTTTGTCGAAAACAACTTCCTACTCTGAAAATTGTTCCTGTTCCAAAGTTATTCTGACAAATATCGTAGGAATTTATTCTGTTTAACGTAGGAAACTACGTTTCTCTCGTGGAATTCCTTAAATCTTCCAATAAGAACCGATCACGATGATTACACCGTTGTTACATCAGTCGGGGAAATTTACGAGGCTCACTTTTTCGCTACTTTCTTTTCCACCGCACCACAAAGTCATAGAGAATAGATTTTCATTTTCCTGTTGGAATTTATTATTTCTAGATGAATTATTTTGTATTCATTTGTAAAATTTAGGAAATGAAATTAGAAGTGGACCTTTCTCCATGGTCCGCCGTTCGGGGGTTAATGAGATTCCCCTTAATTTTCTTTATTAATTTCTCATTAAAAATGAGGCATTCCTAGAGAAAGGGTTAAATTTGCAATTCTCTTCAAATATTTTATTTTAAAAATTACCAAAATGGTGCTCGTTTAATAATTAAATTATTATTTGCTAAATTTTAACGAATGCATAGGGTAATTAACTCACCAAAAAGTGCATTCATGATTCTCAGTAATTTCAATGCGTGTAGTGTCATGTGTTCAATGAAACTCTGTAGCAGGGGTGGTCAACCTTTTATATACCTTGCGCCATATAACTCGAGCACATTTTATTCCTTCTTACGTTTATGGTTAAGGGTTGAAAAATGGAGATAAGGATGGGATCTGCTTCGTTTAGGGGAGGAAAGGAATAACTTAATCACGCAATTAATTAACTTGTAATCATCCAATGTGCCCATGGATTTGGCACATACGCCACGGTTTAGCCACCCCTGCTCTAATTTATCGTTTCGAATGGCCACCCCTACATTCATAAATAAAACGGAGTGTCCGAAAATTCAGGTCGACCTTCGCAAGATGACGTCAGACGAAATTTGGTAACGAAACCGAAATAATAATAATAAGTATCTGGACCACTCGATGCACCCGAGGTGTACGTACCGCGTTATCGCTTTCACTCGAAGCGTTTATACACGAAGAGGAGGAACGTTTCGAGGATACCGGTGCGTCGTGTAAGATCCGTCGCTACTTTCTCCGACCGATTGCCGTCGATCCTTGGCTTCTCGTTATGCAATCTCTGACATAACCTTCGCCGCACCATCGAGAGCCGTTACGCCATCCCCGTTACCATTATCTTTAGCCGGTGACCGACGCCATCGCATAATAGGCGCTGTCTTTCTAAGCGTTTCCACCGACCAACCTCTGAATGTCCATCAGACGATCCCGGAATTCTAACCGGCTTTCTTACTTCGAAACGGAACCAATTGCGTTGGACACGATTGCGCGATGGACACGGTTCCATCGTGGTCGTGATCGTGATCGTTTGACCTACATGATTGCAGAATCGAAGCTGATGGGGTGGATAATGAGTTGGAGGGTTTGGAAGTTGTTCTTGAAAAATTGGGAATTGAGGTTTGAAAAAGAAAGGGAAAGTGAAAATTAGTATTTTTAATATTTACTATGGGGATGTTATGGAAAATAAGGGTAGGTTCGTGTTTGCAATATTTGTAAAAATATCTTTATATTATTAATTATAATCAATAAATTTTTCATTTCACAATTTTTGATTTTGTAAAATTCAATAATGCAAAGCATTACTTTTTTTTATAATTATAAGAACAGCGCAATAATTATAATTATAATATTAATTATGAAAAAAAGTGATGCTTTGAATTATTGAATTTTACAAAATCAGAAATTGTGAAATGAAAAATTTAGTGATGGCTTCTTTGCTTTCATCATTCAGGTTATATATGGTGCCCTCAATCAATAATTTCGAAGTTATTGCGCTGTTCTTCGATTAGTATTCGTTTCAGTTACGACAGGTGTATCGCGGTACGATTTACGATTATTTAAACGATTCTGTTTGTCAAGGAAAACAGTGTTTAGCTGTCTGCAATTTTTTCAAGTACTTACTATGTTGCTACAGAACAATTTTACAGAAAAACGCGAATATGCTTCCGTGATATAATCATTTCCCACAATTACCCTACACGAAGAAAGAGAAAGGCAGATACGCTCAATGGTTGTAAAAGGAAAATACTAGGAATGATTTAGTATTGAGTAGACTCATTGTTACGTGTTACGTCTGGAATGAAGACTTGTTACGTTTGAAAAAAAAAGAAGCTAAGTCTTATCAATGGAAAAAGATGGATTTTAATAATTTTTAATATTATCTCACTTGTGAAAAATTAAATTGAAGTTAACACGTGATTACCATAAAATTTATCCACTGATAATGAATAATAAATATTTAGTAGCTTCTTAAAATTGCTATAAATTGAAATTCTTGATGATATCCACATTAACCTGTTTCAATAGTCATCAATTATTCATCGATATTTCAATGAAATTGGACTTCCAAAATATTTATTGCCCAATTTAGTTAAAATTTCCATAATTTCAATTGATTTTTCGAGGACGTTTATGTACGTTGATCAGAAACTCTATTGTTACTTGATCGACAGGATGATGTCCTTTTAATTATTATTCATTAAAAAAGTCTATGACATGTATGAAGCTAATTTGAAGGAAATGAGTCTCGAACGATCGAACCTTCAAGAAACCCTGAGAGTGGTTGCATAATTGTACTTGCATCGAATCAAGTGTCACTGTTATCTACATCATCACCTATCGATTGATTCATTACCTAATTATCATGAAAACTTAGTAACTTGTTTGAGATATCCTCCTGAGTAGCAGGTAACTTAATTAGAGTCTAATTTGCATTAGTAATTAGCCTGTGTACTATTTCATTTTCTTAATTATTATTTAATATAATTATTACCATTTTCCAAAATATCAAACTCTGTTCAATTTCAATCAAATCACCTTTGCTGACACAATAAAAAAAAAAGAATCACAGAAACTTACGAGTTTCGAAATCAGGTTCGTTCAATACAGGATCATTCTTCTGACAGGACACCAGCTCACCGGCTAACAGTCCAACCAGCACCACACAAGCAATCCTTGATCCTGATATCATCCTGACTAATTAACCCCAAATCGGCCCACGTATCAACGAAAATTAATCCCTGATTTCGAAGACCTTGAATTAGATTCCTCCAGTATCTTCCATCAATCAGAATCCTGTAAAATCCGAATAAATATGTGTACGATATCCTTGGTCCTTGACAATGATCTATTTCTATCCTCGATACACTTTTATTCAAACACACTCGATTTATTGTCGATTTGATTCTCACTGTTCGTTAGATTACTCCGTTTGCTCGATGCTTCTGATATCATTGTTTAAATGAGACACATTGATGATTAATTAAGGATTTCACAGGCGGTGACTGGGTGGATCGACTCTGTTAAACTAAACACGGACTCCCTTCATATTCTGTCTTATATGAGAGTGTTCCCCTACCTTGGCCACTTTTGTTCAGCTTTAAACGTCGCCTCTTTCTATTTCCACCATTGGAACCGGCACTCTGACTCTTACGAACCTCGTGATTCGCTTTTGTGGAAATTTACGGTTCGTTTTGAGATAAAGGATCTCATTAATATTAATTAAGACACTTGTATCCTATTCCTATGTATATTGATCAAAATAGGATATTAAAATGTTGAAAGGAAAAACTTTCCAAATGTCCGAAAAATAATATTCCAAAGTTTGGAAAATGAAAATAAAAGAAGGTCTGAAATGAAATTCACGTGGATGCAAAAGGGTTAAAATTAGCTCATGACGATTGTATAATAGGCAGAAAGATAATAGCATACACTGTACACCTTCGAATGAATAGTATACTTTGCGTAACACCGGCTTTAGTTCGTTACAAGAGCTCTACATCATCAAAACGAGTCATTACTGCTGCTTTAATGACATCAATCCCATGGTGAGATCACAATCATCCCGTTTCTTATGAAATCCTCGTTTTGTTTCGCGTATTTCCTACTCCCATCCCATCCTATCCACGATTTTCTTGAGCAATATAAAATTGTTAATAAAATAATCATGCTAAAGTCGATGATTTATTTTCAAGTAACATCGTCGGACGATATTAATACACAATAACAGTAAGTCACGATTTTCTATTCACTGCATAGCTGACCATGAATCTTTAATATCGCATTGTCTTTTCGAATTGGTCCTTGATGGAACACGTGAGCCGCATACGAGACAAATTACTCGGAAATAAGGAACAAAGAATGGTGGATTTTGCAAGTATTTTTATTCTGGAGAATCTAATTCAATCTTAAGCATTTAAATTAATTAGAAAGTTCTCTTTGTCTGAAATTTCGAAGAATTCCACCTAACTTCCTGGCTCTATTATTGGTTTTCGCGTGAAAAGGATCTTTCCGACTCTTCTAATTTCAAGTCCTCTCGATTGTTTGAACACCTTGAAACTTTCTGGTTTCACAGTGTTTGGAGAAATTCCAAAACAGAGGTTGCCTAATTTATTGCTCACCAGACATCCTTCGACCTGTCCACGATTGTATCTTTAATTTAGATGGCTTTCTAACGTATTAGAAAAAAAGATAGAAGCATCTGGAAAATGCAAATCAGATGTTGCGACGCTTTTGAGACTCGTCGACCCGTGAACGATCTTAATGATCCTTCAGATGTTTCCATGAGATATTTTGACATTTACTGGATCAAAAAAAAGTGTTTGATTTTTAAGAAATCTCCATGTCACCTTGATACAAGTTTTTAGAGAAAAAATTGCCCGGTGATTATAAAATGAACTTTTATATTTGATAAAAAATAGTATTCATTAAAAAGAAATGTCACTGGTAATAATTATTATTGCTATTCTTATTACTATCAATATGATTTCATTTTTTAGAATTATAGCACGAAGAAATGATGTTACATAAATAGAGATTAGTACTAGTACTTATTTAATTATGTAACAGTATCGAAATTTTCTGAAGAAATTCTCTTTCGTTTCATTCTCATTCATTATGTAAGCAAAACATTCATTTTCTTGATATATAAAATGATTTGCAAAATTGATTTTTATATTTTACATATTTATAAAGTGGCTCCTTGTTAATTTGTTTCCGTCTCCCCATATAAATGGACGGAATTTTCCAATATTTTAAAGAACACTCACAGTGAAAAATATTTATAAGTCGCTCAGTAGAGCAAAAATTACATCAAGGTACTCTTACTTTTTTCTCGAACGTTTTTTAATTTCCTCTTTCACAAGAACGTCATTATACTACGAAAGCAGTAATTCTGTAAGATTATTATGCTCATCTCGGAAGCTAATATTAAAATAATTACTTCGTTTCAGACTGTAATTTACAATTCGAACGCGACGCAAATAACTTGTTGCCTAAGAAAGAAGTTTCAGGATACAAGGTTTTTGGTATTAATAGGGAAGCGTAATTAACTCGAAAGAAACGGATATCAATTTTTATAAACAGAACAGTAAATAAACCAAGTTGAAAACTGCGCCTGTAACATGGCACTCCACCTTACATTCACAGAAAATGGTTATCTTCTACTAGGCATATATTGGACTTAAACATTTAGATAAAATAATAACTGTTAATGAAATTTTAAAAAACTTCTTTAAATTTAATTTCACTCAGAAAGACCTACCTTAAAAATTTTATTTTGAATAAAGTAGATCTATTTTTCTTTAGTGTTACCTTTACCAAAAATTAATTAATTCTATTAATTATACACTTTCAAATATTATAATGAATTTATAATTATATGCAAATGATTGTGTATTAATTCTATAATCAAAATCCATCGATAAAATAGAATTTTTCGAGGAGGAACCAGAGATATCCTAGAAAGAGACAAGGAAAGACAAAGGCATATAATTAAAAATTTTATTTTTCCCAAAAACATACACCTTTTCTTCAGACAACAAAAGTCCATCACGGTGGTAATAAGGAATCCTCAGGGAACACGGAGAAAATATTATTCATAAAATTCTTAATCAATTCGCCTATGGTCTCTTCGAGTTGCGGTTTGATCTCCGCCACGACTGTTCTCCAATTATCATTTAAAAACAAATTCATGGCACTGGACATGGTAGCATCGCCATCGAATAAATTCTCCAGGTGTACAGTTGCACGACCAATTTCAAAATCCACGTAAATGTCGTCTACTTTTTGATGAATCAATTGTGTATCCTGATTTCTGTATCGTTCCATCTGCAAGGTGATAATTGCATCGATGTCTGTGAAATTTCCGTGTCCAACACCATTTCCTGCGATCGGTAGCATCATTATCTTGCCGTCAAGATTGTAATTAGTAATCATCTCGAGCCTTGGAATGTACAACTTCAGTCTCATTCGGTTTTTATCGAAGTCCAGTCTAACGAAAGAAGATTCATTAATTAATTTGTTCTATTAGAATTTAAATTGATTGAACTTACTTGATGCTTTTCGGTACGGTATTAGTTCCTCCAAAGATGGATATATTTTTATATTTCGCATGAACGTAAATAGGTCCAGAGCTTTGATCGATGTCGATATTTTTTATATGAAGAGGTTCACACGGTGGAACTTGAAGTTCTTTAATTCCATTTTTCAAGTACGGTTTTAACAAGTTGATGCTTTCCTTGATGCAGTCGCTGAGCTGTGGATCGTTTCGATGGCATACTTTTAAAAATGATGCTGGAAATTAAAGTGGAACCAAAAATTGATTACAATTGCAAATCGAGAAGTTGCGTTATTAATTTGTCGTTAAACTTGTCGAGAATTAAAATTAGACACGCTCGTGCAGTAAACCTGAATACTTTGAATGTTCATTGCATGATTTTCTGTACGAATCATCGCGAATTAAATGTGCGCGCTCCAGATGCAGGCTTATGCACTTGGCATCTGAGAAGTATGTCATTAAATTTTTTTAATTGAAAAAAAAAGAAATAGGTTTCAATCAAAAGCAAAGAAGTCTTTTTATGAAATACAATACTCACGAATTTCTGGAATCGGTGAAGAAACAGATGAATAAATGTATAGAAAAAGAATTGCCAAAGATTTCTGGATCTTCATTGTTGCTACGAGGAGGTCCGATCACGGAATAATTCCAAACTGTGTTTGTCATCGAAAATTGCGTACGTGCCATCGATCGACAATGCGCTGACATTGTTATTTCTATTTCGCTTCCACTTCCTTTTACGGATTGCACAAGTCTTTGGCTCTATATTTGCATCACGCCTGTCGCATTTTTCTTGTCATATTTTTCGCAGTCGAGCAAATTAATTATTGTATATTGATTAAAATATAATAAGCTAAAATTAAACGTATAATATTCTAGTGAAAGGGATTCGTATATTGGAAAAATAATTTTGTAAGGGAACATTGTAAAATTTAGAAAATAATGGGACTCTCTCCATGGTCCGCCGTCGAAGGGATCAGAATAAGAATAATTAATATCAAATTTCAAACTTCCTATTCGTTTCACTACTGCGAAACGAACTGTGAATTAAATAAAAATATATTAGAAAAAGTTTTTATAATAATAAAAAGTTAAAGTAAATTTTAAGAAATAATACATTTTATTTATAAATATAATAATGAAATTTTAAAATTTTTATAAATAAAGTAAAATTTTGTACCTTTTGTATCAGGGTTGATTTAAAAATTGTTAATTACTTAAATATCTCGAAATTAAAAGTGTTAAGTATATAAAATTTGTTTTGTAAAATTAAAATTATAAATATATATTTAGAGATTAGATGTTATTCAATTTTAATGATGAAATTTGCTAACTAAAAATAATATTCTTTAATTATTTCAGAATATCTAATTTGCGACCCCGGTCATCAACGACCCCCCCCCCAACATTCAACGCGTTAAAATAAAATGACCAAGTCGATCTACAACACCTCGCCACTCCCCATTAAACACAAAGATGCAGAACAAGCGTACCCGCGGCGATGTACATTTAAGAAGAAGCCATTACGTAATTCCGAACAACTATGGCGTACTATTTGCGGCTTTGCACCCAGACCATCGTCGTCGATGGTTTACCACTTAAGGTCGGGGAAGGACCTTGCCCTGTATAAGCTCGCAACGGGAGCTCAGCTTAAGAGGACAGCGTCTGAAGAAGAAGAAGAAGAAAGAGTAGCAACTAGAGACATCACCTAGTTGATGCGCGTCAAGAATCTCTGGTCCATGGCCCAGTTTCGATGCCCTTCCAGCAAGAAGTATAAAAACGTCCGGCGTACTCGCTGAGGAACGACATTTTTCCACGTCCACACTCTCGGACCGTACGTTCGAACCAAACATCCGATGATCTTTCGACGTGATTTCTGATCGACATTCGATCGATCATCCTGGAATCGCAGGAAATCGTTCGCCTACATCCACGAGTGTTGATGTGCGTCGCCCTCTTCTGCTTCCTCTTCGTCTTCATCGTGATAACAATCATCGCCCTCTTATTATTCAAGCCCGTTTACATCTGGCAGATCGAAACGCAGCAGTGAAGTGTCTGAAAAAACCAGGAAGAAAAATCAGCAGAAATGACAAAGATACTGAGGACAGTGTACCTGGTTGCACTTTTTGTATCCTTGGTCAAATGTCAAGGTTCATTATTGCAGATGTCCCAGGAACTCTGGACCAAGTTGCTCACTGGAGGATTCTCCAAGACGGGTAAACTAGACCCTTTGAAGGTCCCAGTGATCAAGGTGGACCAGTCTGAAGGAGACACCAGCTACAGGATAATCCTGAGGAACGTGGAGATCATCGGACTGAACGAGTCTACTTTGGACAGCATCCACATCGCTAGGGGACGACTGAAGTCGAACCTGAGCGAACTGGAAGCAGGATACGTGAGCTACAGCGATCTGAGGGACCTGGACTCCATCAGGTACAGATTCCACACTCTGATCAAGGAACCGAAGCTCCAGAACGAGAGCTTCGAAGCCATCGTCTCGGCTACCAACCAGGAGAGCAAGATCATGACCAGCCCGCAGGACAGTCGTTTCGATAGATTCAGACAGTACGATCCGTTCCTGTTGAAGATCCAAGCGGACAAAATGAAGGAAAAGCCTGAGCGATCTGAAAACTCTCCTCAGGATTCTAATTACGGAACCTTCAGCATGGAGGGCGCTAAAGTGGTATCGAAACAGGACACCAGTCAAATCGTTGCGAACATGAGATACCCTGCGGACGTTCAGATGATCTATGCGATGAGTGCTATTAATGCTGCTCTGAATGCGAGAAACCAAGAGCAGAGGGAGATGTACGATCAAGGTAGGTCTGCTTCCTTTGGGGAGAGACGGGGAGAGGCTAGGGAGAGCCAAAGGAGAGGCTACCACAGTGGCAGGAGAAGCGAAACGAGGTACGAGGATCCTGAAACTTCAGCTTCTGAGAATGTTGAGAGGAGGCAGGATCCGAGGGTGTTCCCTCCGTACATTGGCAGGGAACAGGTGTACCAAGGTGAAAATAGGAGGCTGGAGAAACAGCCGGGGTATATCGATATCGTTTATGCGGATGGGAATAATAATGGCAGTGTGAAACGATTTGGAAATGGAAGGATCGAGTCTAAGCAGGATGCTCAGGTGTTCGGAATGAAGGATGTGCGGAAGGTACTTGGCTGAAAATTGATTTGTTTTTGGGGCCTTTAATAAAATTATTAATTTTCTGGAAATAGGAAATTTTGGAAGGTAGAAAAGGCATCAGCCACAACTGCACCGAGGGAGAGCCATTGACGAAGAGGAACGAGGCAGTGAAGGCTGCCTTCGATTCGAAGGACCTGAATAATTTAACTAGATACGCGAGGAATTATCAGGAGAAGGAAGGATACTTCGAGGAAGGAATGCAACTGCTTTATCACTATGGTGGAAATCCTGCGAATGAAAAAGTTGAACTTGGAAAGAGATACAAACGTGCCCATAAAGAAAACGAGACTGATGTAAGCATTGAAAAGAATAATGATTTAGGATTAAATTAATCCTATTGCTGTTTATTCAAGGACGACGTGATGCACGTGATCTTGAAGATACGTGCTCCTGAACTTCGCATCAAGTCGGACTATCAGTTGAATGGAAAAGTTGGACAGGAATTGGTTAGAGGAACTGGAAAGCTCAGTGGGAATTTCAGTAAGAAAATTTTCTTTCAATTTTTAATTTTAATTTTGGAAGAAACAGTGTAAAATTTAAGAAACGAAAATAATTATAATTGTGCCTCTCTCCATGGTCCGCCATCCAAGATAATAAAAATGAATAATTAAACATTTTCCAAAGGAGGAATCTTAGAATTCTGTGCCTCGTCAGATATGTAATTACATGAAGATAATTAAAAATGTTTAGGCGAGCTGGTAGGTGACTTCACTATAGAATTGAAGAAGATGAAGGATCAGGACGTTTTAATTGTACGCGCAGCCAGGAGCAAATTAAATGCCAAAAAGCAAAACGTCTCTCTTCAGGGAATGGACGAGGAGGGACCAGTAAAATCGATCCTCACCCACGGTAAGTATGCATTATTAACTTTCATTAATTAACTTTCATTCATTGTCAAATATGTAGTCAGCGTCCTTCTTTAATTAATCGAATCGATCTACGGAAACTTCTTACGATTAGTGTAAATCGTAAACAGGAAGGAAGGCATTTCACAAGGGAAATAGCAGTGAAAAGTGTTGGTAACTCGACAGAATCCAAACATCGACAATACAAGCCGGTTCCAGGCAATTACGTAAAAGCGGTTTCGTCTGTTTTCGTTGCGTCATGTGCGACCGGTGTTCTTCCGTAATTAGCAATTACCAAAGAGACCAATAGAAATGAGAAATTCCAAATAGAAAAGTCGATGTCAATCGATCGGAAAGTCGCGTTCGAGCCAAGGAATTATGTAAAACGAGCCGGTTCGCGAACGCTTTCTTTTATTCTTTCCTACACCTTCAATTTTCCACACGTGACCATGATTCTTTGTTTTTTAAATAATTTTCAAAAGCAAACAGAGAGAATATCGAGATTTTCTCATAAGAAAATATTAAATTTTTAAATTGGAGAACAGTGTTTCAAATTGAATGATTGGTAGATCGTTAAGAAATCCAGGAAACGAAAGGAAGAAGGTAAAAGTGCTGGTCAACGAGTGCATCGACTTCGATCAAGCAAAGTAAAAGCGTCCGCTTTCTGCAACATTTTCATGCACCCCCGCAATCAACCACGTTCATCATACGAATTCGCTTGATAATAGTTTCACGTTGACTTTCGTTCACAGGTTTGATGGCTGCCGAAGCCGTAGCTGCCATGCTCGCCGATGACCTGGCAACGAAAGCTTTAAACGACAGAACAGCCGACGCTATGATTTATAAAATGTACAAAAATCTTCCTGTTAATTAATTTACAGGAGGATACACTTTCGACTAGATTTTGGACGTTTATTCTTTACGGTATACTGTTGTATGGTTTTCTTTTATATCAATTGATTCCGCTGATTATGAATCTGTTATATTGTTTTTTAACACTTTAATTAATTCGTGGGAATTAATAGTCCCCCTTGCTGTGAATAATAGATTTTGAATATTGAAAAATTGCTCGCTAAAATTAATTGTAATATTGTTAATTTATTAACCAATATATCTGTATGGTATTCATACATATTTATTCAATCGACAGAATGATATAACATTGATATAACTAATTAACTTACTACTAGTATTGTGCTTAATTTATTACAGGTATTTGTTACGAGACACACAGATGTTATACATTACATACGCAGGTATTATAAATAGTCTATAAATTATAAATTAGTTTAGTTTTTACAATTTTTAATTAATTCATCAAATCATCGATTCATATTTTGATTGAAAAACTTACTGATTTATGAACAAAGTGAAATAGTGCAAGGTATCTTTATAAAAAGGTGCTTTACAGACACAGAACAAGTCCTCGATTCATTTATTCATATTTAAATGAAGTAAAAGAAAAATTTTCAAATGTCACCAAAGATATTACATTTTAATGCTTCATCTAATGGAGAATCGTATCGCTAAATTGGCATGTTTGATTGTGTCATACCGGTGAATAATACGTAAACGCGTGCACACCCGATTTGCAAACGGGTTTGCAAACGTTACGTACGGTTTGCCATAGCGGAACCACTCGGATCCGTCAGATTTTACATAATCGCATTTGGGAAATTCAACGTGTTACACCAACGATTTCCAGGATTACTCGACGGGGAAAGTAGTCGATGAACGAATGTTGTAAACGGGGAATAAAGTTTTGCGAATCAGGAGCGATTTTGATCGCTGCATTTATTAATCGATCGAACGAGTTTGTTTATGCCATTGCAATGCAATTTATATTGTAACATATACATTCATGGCTTGAGAATTATTTTATTTTTTAACGTAGATTCATAAGAATATTTACGATTAATTTAATGAATTTTTAATAAGTTATGTATTACGTTTATGTAAGTGTTATCTATTAATGAACATTGTGTAAGAATATTTGAAGCCATGAAATAAATGAACCTATAATTCAAGTTTAATGTTAATAGTAGAATGCTGGCAAAAATTTTCCTGCAATTTTCCATCCATAATTATTTTATTATTAATAAATTTAAAATAGCAGCATGGATGACCCACATAGCAGTGAAAAAAAATTGCAATTATTTTCCATGGAATGTGATTCTCGTTATCCTCTTTCGAAATCACGATTTGTGACAGGAAGCATTAGGGAAAATTGGCGACGAGGACGAGGCTGCTATTAGAATAGCAGGCAGGATCATCATCGAGAATCTTGGTCGTCAATGGCAAGAAACCTCAATGAAGAGGTGTCATTAAGAAGGATATAATTGATGAGAAAATTACTTTAAATTACTTTTATTTATTTTTAATTTCTATTTTATAAAATTTACCTTCTGCAGGGTCTTCGTCTTATACAACAGTGTAATTACTCTCGTGATCTCATGTAATTAATGGAAACTTATTTGTTCCAGTGTAATTAAAAAAAATAATTCGCGTATGAATGTATTAAGAAACATTGTGTATAGCCAACGATCATTAGAATAATCCTGACCTACGTCAGATTCACGTAACTATCATGAAGAGGAGTTTCATCGTTTGTGGATGGCTGGTTACGGCCCTGACTGAGTTAAAAGGAGGCATTCTACCGTGATAAATTCACCGTTGCCACAGGTGGGGGCGATCCATGGTGCGGAGAAAGTGCTGTTAGTTTATATATACCTAGGTAACGCGGTCCATCGCGCACATTTTCGATATCGCTCTTGCTAATTGCAATCAACGGTCATCTAACAGGCAGCTGCAGGATGAGGATGCTAATCGGGCTGTTAGCGATTGCCACATGGACCGGGATCACCGTTGCTGAATTACGTGAGTAGAGATCATTTTTTGTCGAGGGTTGTTATGGGATTCTTGTGAAAATTAATTATGGTGCAATGAAATTTAGGGAACATGGTGTGTGGAGTTAGGAAAATCATTAGAGACCGTTTTTGCTGAGTGGACTGAGGGTTGTGATGGGATTCTTGTGAAAATTAGATATAAAATTGAAACTGGTGCAATGAAATTCAGGGAACATGGTGTGGAGTTAAAAAAAGAATTTTTTGTTGAATGGACACTAGCCTTTTTTGGAAAATATTTATATGGGGGTTTTTGTTAAAATAAGATGATCATTTGAAGTAGAATATTTAGATTAGAGTCAGACATGGATGGAGTAAACTAAAATTTGTTGTTTAAAACAAAGAAAACAGTTCAATGAAGGTTTCAAACATGTCTCATTTGAGACAACTTTAATGTCAACTGGTCGACGATGCTTTTACTTTAATCTGATGTACCAGTTTCAGGCACGCGACTAGCTTAGACGTGTAATTACACTGAAACCAAGAGTAGAAACGTTACAAGGACGGTATTTATGTAAATGAATTAATCAAAGATGAAACGGTGTCGCATTAAGCTAGAAAGTGAACATTTTTTTATTCAATTTTAAGTGTAACAATTGCATCTAAAATTGCATCTGCAATTGCATCAACAAAAATGAGAAAAAACTTCTATTTAAATGATACGATGTTTTATCATTTGCAATGTTAAATATTATTGTAAAAACTGATTAAACTATCAGGATACAAACCATAGTCAATGACCGAGACAGAAAGCATGCAACAGATTGGGAAGGAATTCATCAAACATTCTCAGAAACTTTCATTCTCCTCTCTCAGCAAACTTGACATGTGTAAACCCCTGTTAAAGGAGCGTTGTGTAAAATATGACGTAACAAACACGTCAAAGAGTACCCGGACAAATTTTTCGATACGAATCTGATCAATCAGATGCTTTCGATAAATAATTATCTATAAAGAAACTCTCACGCGTAGCTTTCAGAAAAATTCCAAATTAATTGCAAAATTAACACTAGAACTACCAAATGACTGCTTTCCAATTTCTTATTTTAATCACCTGTACACTCTAACAATTTTCCATTGAGTGCAATTAATAAAAAATTATTTATTTCCTCTTCGAAATACTTAACACCATAAGTGCCAATAGAATTAGAAAAATCATTTAACGATAAAATTACAAATTTTGTCTGAAATTTTTTAGCTAGAATGTATGTTTGCTATTGTCGAGATAAAGATTAAATTTATTTAATTTTCTGTATTATTTTCAACTTAGAAATTATTGTTAATTGCGAAATTAATTGTTCCACGTTCAGCACCCATTCATTGTTCCCCTGGTTTCACCAATCTGTTTCTATGGTAGAAATTCGGGTCGAACGACCGGCTGGATCGTAGAGCTCTCCTTTCACGATAATCGTCCTCTCTCTTAGTGATCAATTGGCTATGGTTGTTGTACAGTTTCTAGCTACCGGCGATCTATCAATCAACAACGTGGATCGTACCTTTCTAGCCGGCTGTAGGAACACGTGCGTTTCCGTCCTCTTCTTCGGTCCACCGTCGGGAATTCGCCTTTATAGTCGATGAAAAAAGGAATAGGAAAAAAAAGGCATCGCTCGATTCGTAATTTCACTTTCTACCGAGCGCACTTTCGATTTTAGGCCTGGCCTCGGGAGCACCAGGTAAAAACGCACTCCACCATGACGGCTTAGTCATCGAGGCCCCACACGTTCAATAACCTATCGTTTCAACATGGTACGATGACTTCTGCAGGAATCTAACGTTACTCCTTATCGTATTACATCGTTGCTTTTTTTAGTTGATAAAATTTTGAAATCTTCCTAAATGATCTTCCCAATTCTATTTGGCACTTATGGTGTTAAGTATTTCAGATACAGAGATGTCGAAGAGGAAATAAATGATTTTTTATTAATTGCACTCAATGGAAAATTGTTAGAGTGTACAGGTGATTTTCCATTTGACGAGAAACCTGTTTGATCAGTGTCCCCGTTAACGCATGTAACAACGCGTTTCTAATAGCATAGCTTTTACCTCTGCAATGTTGCAAAACTTGTATCAAATTTGTACAATGAACTGTTTTATTTCAATTACGATTAACACAAAATTGAAAATAGGACTGCTAGTGTCATATTCTAATAAACAGAGACACTGTTAAAGTAGATCGTTGTATTTTTTGCAAAAATGAGGACTTTGAAGTTTAATTGCGTAGATGATTTCGTAATCACCTAATGATTTCAATAATTACACTATGACTCATGATTGCAATTTTTTTTGGTTATGAATTTTAATAATGCTAGAACACATTTATAACACTATATAGAGTTTTATGATTATAGAATGTTCTGCAATTATTTATTAAACTGAAACATCTTTTATTTTTTGAAAATAGCATTTTGCGCTCTTCTTAGTTCCGGCGCGTTCCGCCAGATAGCGCTGGTGGTACCATTTCAAAAGCGCGCATTGATGCGAGGTGAAAAATTGTCAATTTATTAAATTAATTTCTTTATAATAACATTTCTAAATAACAAATGTATCCAATAAAATAAATAAATAAATTAATTAATTAATTAGGCATTGTCTATTCTATAAAAAAAAAAATACAAAATCACAGTGTTCAAAATAGCATAAATTGTTTAGACAATATACAAAGAAAAAAGTGCGATTTCGAAATCGACATCTGCAAACGTTTAATCAAATTGTTTACAAACTATGTCAATGACACAATGGATTGTCGTTTGCAGCACCTGGTGTACAGTCTTGTCCCCGAACCACCGACCTGACACAATACGGGAAATGTGTGCTGGAACAATTAAAGGCGATCAACCCATACCTCGCCAACGGTATCCCATCCTTAAAGCTGCCCGCCTTAGACCCGCTGTACCTTCCTTCGCTAACCGTCGACAGGAATCTGGAATCGTTGAAGATCAAGGCGAACATGACGAAGATACGCGTGTACGGGGCGACAAATTATCAGATCGATGATTTGAAAGCGAACCCTCATGATCTCTCGGTCACCCTCAAAGTGGAACTGCCCCATGTCCATGTGAATGGCGACTATGATGTGCAAGGAAGGCTATTGTTACTTCCTCTGAACGGTGCTGGGAGTTTTAAGGGAAATTTTAGTGAGTCCTTTGATATTTGTGATGGGGATATTTGAAATGTTTTCAAAATATAATATTAGAATTTTAGAATTGATAGAATCTCGAATATTAGAAATGCTTTCAAAATATAATATTAGAATTTTAGAATTGTTAGAGTTTCTAATATTAGAAATGCTTTCAAAATATAATATTAGAATTTTAGAATTGTTAGAGTTTCTAATATTAGAAATGCTTTCAAAATATAATATTACAAATTTTTAATATCAGAATTTTAGAATTGTTAGAATTTCGAATATTAGAAATATTGCAAATTTTTAATATTAGAATTTCTAATATTAGAAATGTTTTCAAAATATAATATTCCAAATTTTTAATATTAGAATTTTGGAATTGTTAGAATTTCGAATATTAGAAATGTTTTCAAAATATAATATTGCAAATTTTTAATATTAGAATTTGTAATATTAGAAATGTTTTCAAAATATAATATTCCAAATTTTTAATATTAGAAGTTTAGAATTGTTAGCATTTCGAATATTAGAAATATTGCAAATTTTTAATATTAGAATTTTAGAATTGTTAGAATTTCTATTAGAAATGTTTTCAAAATATAATATTGCAAATTTTTAATATTAGAATTCATGTTACAGCTAACACAGAGGTGTTTGTAAACGCCCAGGGCAAAGAGGCGACGGACAAGAACGGAGTCCAGAGGATCGAGATCGACAAATTAGTGACAAAAATCCGCGTTGGCGATGGAAATATTAAATTAAAAGCGCCTCCATCTCATACATTAGCCGGTAAAAAGGAACCTCAAATTTTCAAACACCATTAACATTTTTTAAATGATTCCACCAACTGAAGAGCTCTCCTCGCATCCCAACAGTCTTCTTCTTCTTTATCTTGCTAATATTTTATTTTATTGTTTCAGCTGATGCAGCAGCCACATTTTTCAATTCGAATCCCCGTTTAGTCCTGGACATTGCTAGCCCCATCATCGAGGACACTGCTGCGACTGTGAGCAGAGCATTGGCTGCCAGAGCATTGGGTGCCCTCACCAAAGAAGAATTACTCCCCTAGTCCCTACAATTATTTTTAGTCTTCTTCCATAAGTAATTGCTTCTATGGCTAATAATACAACGAGCTTTCGTTGATTGAAACGAATGAGTCTTGTTGATCGTGATAAACGTTGAGTACAACTCGATGATTAGTAATTAAATGTAGAACGCTGTCATTACTGATAGCATGCTTTAATTGAAATTATTCAGCAAATTAATTATTTGTAATTTTATATTGATCAGTAGATACGGTAAACATTTTTATAATTACTTCTTCTGAATTTGTATTTCATTGCAGAAAACGAGGGCGAAGGAAATTGTTTTTGCAAAATGATTTTTGTTGATTGCTAAATAAATTGCATTACTTATGGGATTTATTTTTCAGTTTACTAGGATTATTCTTATTCTTAATAGAAATAATTATTTTCTTCGATGATCACCTTCCAGTGAAGTACAATTGATTTGTAATAAGGATGAACCTTATTTCGTTATTGAAAATTAAGAATATAATTATGCAGATCAGTGATTATAAAAGAATAATAATACACCTTAATCTTCGTTTCTCCTTCATCATTGAAATACTTATTATACACCTAATCTAATAAATTTGATTACATACAAATTGTATTCACGTTAATGTTACTTTTTGCTACTTTGTTCAATAATTAATAATAAAATGAAAGAAATATACATTCATCTCTGCAGATTAATTAAAAGGACCATCAGGATTAATAGTATTGGAAAAGATAACAGAACGAAACAAACTTATTTTAATTTCAATGAAATTTTTTTCTAGAAAAGGATCAATAATTTATTTTCAAGAATCGTGTTTAATTAATAGAAGTTTTAATATCGTATCACACAGATAACCAACCAAAACCGTATTGAAATCGGTAACAAAATTAATTATAGAATCTCAACAATCAGCACAAATATGCTTATAAATAACTATATCTGTTGTTGAAGGCTCGTTTAACCATCAGGGAACAATTCTTTGTACGTGAATGATTTCGTGATTTTGTTAGCGACATTTGTGAAGAGCTCTGCCAAAGATGTCTCCAATACAGGTGTTATTTCGTCTATTACCAGTTCATTGTTGCTGTTTAATATTTCATGACTGGCAGCACCTACAATAAAAATTACAAAGGATTCATTAAATGACTGAATCTTTTTTTATTAAAGTCAGATGATCCACTTACCCAGCACAGTGTCACCACCAAACAAATTGCTGAAGTGTAAATTGGCTTTTCCAATTCTGATTTTAATCTTCATCCCCTCGAAATTCAGGTAAACATCGTTGTCTCTGAATACTTTGTTTGCTTTCAGAACGACGTCGGAGTCGTAGTTATCTTCAAGACAAAGAAGAAACTCGTTGAATTAATGCTGTTGACTTAACAGTATATATTTTAAGTTACTTGTATAATAAAGAAGAAATTCCTCGAATTATGATATTAAAATAAAGAAAGATTCTCTCCTAATTCGATTAAAATTTTTAGGCGAAGGTGCTAATTAATTAAGTACCCTACCAAAGTTTCCAGTCAGATCTCCCTCTCCTGCCAGCTTCAGCAAAAGTATCCTTGCGTCGATCTGATACTTCCCTTCGAAATTCAATCTCTCGAAGGATACTTTAAAGGTAAATTTCACGTTTTCCACGTCTGCTTTCAAGTCCCTCACTTTGAATCTCGAAGGACCTGATACCTAAAATTATCCAATAATTATCTTTCATTTATTTTCAGTTACCCCTTTTTGCAAAACGAGTTACCTCGTTTATTATACCTTCAAATTCGTCAGATTGACATCGAGTCTCGCACCTATTGGCCCTCGAGTCAGACGAATTTCCTTTAAGAAAAGCGGTTCTATGGGAGGCGCCTCTAATTCCGGGATTCCTACGGATAGTTTCTCGCGAAGCTCTTCGATCGAGTTTGTGATGCATTCGTTGATGTCTGGCTCGCTCTTCTTGCACGGTTTTATGTATGGCGCTGGAGAAGAAATATTAAACAAAATTTTAATATTATTGTCTTCTTTTCAGGTCCAACTTTGGGGAACAACGTGATCGAGAATCGACGATCTTGATTTTCTTCGGAACCAGTTCAAGGCTACCGGTGCAAACGAGGTTTTGAAAACCGAAAGCGGCGCACGATGAATTTTGCAATCGTCTCGTTAAAATGTATGTGGCACGTTTTTACCTTTCTTGCAGCACACACGGTGAACTGGAATTTCGTAATCGATGCTTAATGTCAACGTCTTCCATGATCGATTAAGTCTTGCCAGTTTTATTTTTATTTAACTTCTTCATTTATTACAAACGAGAAAGATTTTCATATTTAATTTAAATTTGGAAAATGGCACGTTTTTACCATTCTTGCAGCACACACGGTGAACTGGAATTTCGTAATCGATGCTTAATGTCAACGTCTTCCATGATCGATTAAGTCTTGCCAGTTTTATTTTTATTTAACTTCTTCATTTATTACAAACGAGAAAGATTTTCATATTTAATTTAAATTTGGAAAATGGCACGTTTTTACCATTCTTGCAGCTCACACGGTGAACTGGAATTTCGTAATCGATGCTTAATGTCAACGTCTTCCATGATCGATTAAGTCTTGCCAGTTTTATTTTTATTTAACTTCTTCATTTATTACAAACGAGAAAGATTTTCATATTTAATTTAAGTTTGAGAAAATTATTTTTTTTTCAATATTTCTACCTTCGTTCGTGTACTTATTTGATCTTCAATTAATATCGATTCGTGTTCAATGATGCTTCTCAATTTGCATATACACGGGATATGAAATTTTAATAATCCTCATTCCTGGAAGGTGTTAATTATCTCTTTTAGGAATACTCACGTAGAACAGCAGAGACCTCACAGAACAGAGCCGCCGTCAGGCTGAAAAAAGGAAAGAAGAAACAAGTAAAGATATTCATTTCTGATATTTTTTTCTTATATTTTTTACTTCAACAAACGAATCCATCAAACTAGTGGTTGCATCATAATTGTACACAACTATTACCAGCAATATTGCAAGTAAGTCTGTGTTTGTAAAACTCTTTAAACGAATAGTGCCAAGGCTGGAAACGATGGAAATGCTGTGATAAATACATCTTCCACTTTTACATAATATAAAATGCAATTGAATTGCAGTAATTCATGATCTATTGCTTCTTTTTTTTTCAAGCTATGGTAATCTTGCTACAGGTCGAACGTTTTTTTTTTTGCAGCATAAATGAATGTTATTCTCCTTCCTTGCTGTATCTTAATTAAGCAATCATGAATTTATGAGATTTAGCAATTTTAAATTATTACTTTTCGAAGGATTTCATATTTTTAAAAGGATACTGAGGATTATTAATGATATTTTTGAATTTTAAATTACATTTCTTAGAGGATTATCATTATGGAAATTGTGACATCATTGCACTATGATTTATTATTAAATAATAGGTTATTATTGCATCACAGGTGCATTTCCAAACCGCAACATATGCACCTGCGGTTTGCAAAACTGCAACTTCCGTGTTTTCTCTTCATTCTCAAAATCTACTTTGGAAGATACAAATTTCAATAATAATCCACTCTTCGTTCACAATTTAGATAATTAATTAGCAAACACCTGAAACACCATAAAATACACTTCACCATCAAATTTAAATTCTCTTCCAAAAATAATGATCAAATGAATCTCATCAATTCTATTTCTTCAACCCTATTTAATCTATTAATTGGACACTTGATAAAATCAATTCAACACACTTCACCCTTTTTTAATCTTCAATCTTTTTAAAAGAAGAAATATCAATCACCGCACTGAATGAAATCAGTATTTCCTTTTTTCTTCAGCAACCCCATAGAATGATAAATTTGGCCCTAAGTGAACGAAAAGAGGAGAGAAATGAAAGAAAAGAATGGATCGATCTTCTCGTACCAAACCCGAGCAAGAAGAGCGTACATCGCGGCTGGTCAGCAGGTTCTCGGCGACTAGTCGATCACACCACGGGGATGATATGTAAAAGCCTACGATCCCCGAACGAACAGCAGGGATTGCCTTATCGTGTTGAAGGCATGCTGATTGCCTCGTGCTACTTGTCGGTCATTGGTCCAGCCCTGGTTCGCCGATACTTAGCGAAGTTGACGACTGGAGAACGGTGTTGAGTATGGATCGCCTTCGAATTAATTTTTCGTTGCGTTTTACCCAGTTCCCTTACGATTTTCGACTCACCATTGACATTTCGCGATGGGATTCCTTGGAATCCCCAAGAAATCCAGAATTTAACATTCATCAGTCTGCCCGGGTCGTATTCCATCTGCTGACTGATTTAAACAGCTGGTAAATTTTAATGTATAATTCCAATGGAAATTGTATTCAGGAAGAAATTTGAAAGGAAGAAATTCCAAAATTGTTCTGATGAAAATTTTAATTAACAATCTTTTCTTAAGACTTAAACGCTAGAACTACCGACGTTTGATGTACATTTTTTTTGAAGTTAAAAATAATGTAAATTACGAAATAGATAAACATAATTTAATATATACATTCATTCTTTAGCTCGATAAATAAGAAAGTGGAAACTAGTCATTTTGACCCATTTGGTAGTTCTAATGTTAAATGCCACAAAAAAGTAATTAAAAATTCTGTCAAAGAATAATTTTATCTTTGATACAATTAACGTGTCACTTTTATAATAGAAGATTGAAATTAATTTATTCTGAGAGGCAGAAATTCCAAAATGTTTTGATGAAAATTTTAATTAACAATCTTAGGAATTGAACGAATCTTCTAAGACTTTTAATGTCTCAAAAAAGTCATTAAAAATTCTGTTAAAGATCAATTTTATTTTTGATACATTTAACGTGTCACTTTTATAATAGAAGATTGAAATTAATTTATTCTGAGAGGCAGAAGTTCCAAAATGTTTTGATGAAAATTTTAATTAACAATCTTTGGAATTGAACGAATCTTCTAAGACTTTAAATGCCACAAAGAAGTAATTGAAAATTCTGTCAAAGAATAATTTTATTTTTGATACATTTAACGTATCACTTTTATAACAGAAAATATACCGAAGATTGAAATGAATTTATTCTATCCCCCAACACTGTCGCTTTCGTTAGACCTCGAGAACCAGTTTCTCTTCAACATTGTGCATAATTATACCAGCAGTATTATTTGCATCAATTGAATTCTATAATACGCAGTTGTGCCACTGTAAAAGTGAGTAACTGCAAATAAAAATCGCTAAACAATGTCGGACTTTTACTCTGTTCCGTGTTGGCCGCTCGTTAAGAAGTTGGCTAATGATAATGGATTACTGGTAGAAAAAGAGGAGAAAAAAGCGAGCGGTTGTTGCGACAGCGTGATCGCCAATTCACATGGTCCAATACCATTGGCGTAGGTAAGATCATAATCCTTTACCTTCGCTAGAACCTCGCTAATTCTAATAATTCCAATGATAATTGCATTAGAATTTAAATATTCATTTTTATCGAGATAGAACTTGAAGAAGGGCGAAGCAACCCTTATTTCGGGGAGGTTTCGAGTAGCCTGGTTTATAAATGGCTACGCTAGTGTTCAATAGACCAACATTCTTCCGTTTACTCCAGTTTACTCGAAGTAGGGGAAAAACTTGCCCTCGCCAATTTCTACGAATTTTTATTAGCCCATTAAGAGTAGGGAAAGTAACGATCAACTTTGGGTTACTTCGAAATCCTACGATCCGTAACAAAATATGCGAACAAGTACAGTAAGTTACTTCTAATCTAGTTCTAATCATTGTCCAGCTGCTCCGTGGAAGGATGTTGCAACTTTAATGTTCAGCTTTTTTCTGCCTCTTCTAATTGCGACAGCAATTTAACGTCATAAGAGTTGGTACTTGACGTTTGATGATGGCAACGATCAGCTGTATATCTGCTGGCTGTTCTTTGAATAATAAATAACTGATTGAGAGTATGATAAGGACAAAAGTTAATAAATAAGAAAATTCACTTGTATTAACACGTTGAATGCCATGTCACTCATATTTGGGTGACACTTGAATTGTCAAAGGAAGTCATTATCTAATTTAATTATTAGGAATTTGGTTACTTATCTAATTAGAAATATTTTAATTAGGTATCTGAAATGACAGATAATGGAAATAACAAAATATTCGAAAAATAATAAATAAAATTAGAAAAAAATAAAAATATTATCCAATTAAATTTTCAATAGCTTTATTAGGTATTTGGTTGCTTATCTAATTAGCAATATTTTAATTAGGTATCTGAAATGACAGATAATGGAAATAACAAAATATTCGAAAAATAATAAATAAAATTAGAAAAAAATAAAAATATTATCCAATTAAATTTTCAATAGCTTTATTAGGTATTTGGTTGCTTATCTAATCAGAAATATTTTAATTAGGTATCTGAAATGACAGATAATGGGAATAACAAAATATTCGAAAAATAATAAATAAAATTAGAAAAAAATACAAATATTATCCAATTAAATTTTCAATAGCGTTTGCCTGGCAGTCAACTTGTTAATTGACAATTAAGAATTCCAGTTTCTGTTGATTCTTACGATTAATTATGCATCACGAGGTAGTTTTTCTCGTTACCATTCTGTAACATTAATCATTTTGTAAAAGAAAAAAAAAATGAGCGACTAGAAGATGGAAATTACCAATGATAAGTATCACCAGACGTTGTATCACTGCTGTGAATTATTTTTATTTAGAGAATTACAGTGTTTCAATCACTTTTAAATAAATTCTACCTTGGAATAACTTTTGTTTTTACAGGTGCAACAGGAAATGAGAGGTATAACTTTGCTCATAGTTCCTGTTTATTTCCAATCATTTAGATTGAATTTTAAAACAAAGGTGGCCTCGCCAGTATTGTTCCTCCATCCCATCGTTTGAATAGCAAAAAGTGATTTCTGTATCCTGAATGACGTGTCCTGAATACAATCGTCCGTCTTCTCGGCACAAGGAAGTCGAAAGGCGTGCATAATTGCTGAAAAAAAATTTCCAAACCCACGAAAATAATCGTCCTTCGTATGTACTCCTGTGACGTCAGGAGAATTGAAAAGGAAGAGAAACAATGAGCTAATTTCTTTTTTTAAACATATCTTCCATTAGACATTTTTATTCTTAATTAATAAATTTAAAAAAAATAAAAATGCTTAGCCAATGGTCTAAAAAATCATAGATTTTATTTTTGAGGAATGCAAATTACTTCAGGAGGTGAATCCCAGTTCTTTTCCAAGTTAAATTATTCTCAAAATTAAAAAATTTCTGAATTCTTCAAGAGCTTACGATTCATTTGTGATGCAAGTAAAATATAGATTTTTAATTTTGAAGAAAACTGAATTCTCCAAAATTTGAATAACTTTTATTTTTTATTTTTAACGTAATTTTCCTCCCCACTTCTAATAAACTACCCCTCATAAACTAGGTTTATGTAAATTCAAAAAGAGAAACAAACAGGAGTTGAATGAAGGGGAAAGAACAGGGCCAGTTGCAACAAGAGAAAAGAAAACAGTATTGTTCGGCTTGCTTTTCAGGGAACCTGCTCGTCGACAATGAAAATTGAGTTTTGGTGGGGAAAAGCTTCACGAGAGTACGACCATGACCACGGACTTAGATGAATCAGAATCGCGAAGACTATATATATATGAGCTTCCCGAATGAACAACGATCAGTTCTGATCTCTGCACATCGACGTGAATCGGTGATTAGTCTTCTCTTGTGATTATCTGAGGAAGGAAACCAGACAGAGAAAAAGTAACAAGGATGTTCTCCAATCAACTCTTATTTTTAATGACTGTCATTGGTATAGCAGCTGCTGAAGTTCGTGAGTACATGTTTTTTTATAAAATCTCATAGATAAATTAAATTTGATTAATTAAACTGTGTCTAATATCTTTTGCGTGCAGTAGACTTGAAAATAATAAATAATTTTCGATAAAAATTTTATTAACAAGCTTTAAGTTTGATCAATTCAAGTGCTCGAAATATGTTATTAATACATAATTTATCATTTGTTTATAGAAAAGCTAAGATTGCGTTTTAATTGAAATCAATAGACTCTTTTATGTGTTCATTTTTCATTCTAAATTATATATTGCGGAAATTGTGCTGATTGGTATTGAAACTGTGTCATTTGCGATAAAATAATTAACATTAGCATTGAGGATCACGATCAATAGGATCATAGAATGCGGAAGAAAATTTTCACGCTCTTCAAGGGGATTAAATTAATTAAAACAATTGAAAAAACAGGAAGTTTACATCAATAGAAACCCTGAATGATCATTTATTCATCGAGTTTCTTTTTGTTCATTAACAATCTTTATATAAGACAAAAGAAAATACGAAATGGAATGTAGAAGAGCAGGAAAATTTAGCTGCAGCTGAGAAAAAGGAATATTTAATATGATGTGGAAAAATACTGATTTATTAAAATTTTTTAAAAATTATCAATTTGTAAAGAGAATATTTCTCGTCTCTCTTTTACAAACAATTGAATACATTCTGAGAAGTGTAAATTTTTCTGATTTCTTTTGTCATTAACACAACTTTATTATCTCTCGTGTTTGTCCAACAACCAATGACAAGGATTTTTAATTACTCATTAACATATACTCTACTGTAATAAAAAAAGTTAACAGCAGTATCGTTTACGCAGTGTCAAAATTTAAAAAATTATAAATCATGCAAAACTGCTTTTCAAAAATTCAACTAATCAATTGGGAGAAGAAAATTATTTACCTATTGAAATTCTTCTTTTTCCAGCTTCGTACATCCATGTATGTGGGAGAAAAGATCCAAAATTGGACGAGTGTGTGATCAACAGTGTGAAGTCATTACGCGATAAACTTCGTGATGGAATTCCGGAACTGGATATTCCTCCTGTGGAACCATTGAAAATGAGTAAAGTGGAACTGATTGACACGCCGAGTTTCAAGGCAACTGTAACAGACCTCATACTCCGTGGTCTTTTGACTTACCATGTTAATTTATTGCACGTGGATCTAAAGAAACAACAGATAGACATCGATGTTTATTTCGAAGAAAATAAGCTGGATGCACATTTCAACATCACTGCTCAACTTTTGGTACCTATTGTTGGAAATGGGCCGATGTCCCTGGTAGCAAGTAAGATCAGAAGAAAATAATTAACATAAAAAATAGGAACAATGAGCAATTTATCATTCTGGCTCTTATTATTCTTTCAGAGGACGTGGGTGCTAAAGCGAATCTCAACTACAAGCTCGTTGACCATGCAGGCAAAAAGTATGTCTTTTTCCCATCGATGACCACTAATCTAGACGTAAAGAATTATGATGTGAAATTCGAAGCAGAGAATTTTGATAAATCTATGCACGATGCCATCAGCCAGGCTCTGGGTAACAGTCGTCAAGAAATATTAGATGCTGTCAAACCTAATCTGGAGAAAATCATTTCAGAGACAGTTTTAAGTATGGCTAATAAAATCGGCAAGCATTTCACCTACGATGAATTGCTTCCGGATCGAGAATAAAATTGTTATGGTAAAAAGAACGTGTTAAAAAATTCAGAAAATAATTGGTCTTTTAATTAAAAGTTTGAGATTTAATGATGTTATAATTGTACTCTTTGCTGTTAAGTTATGTATGTTTAGAGAATGTTTTTATTGTTTGTTTATACTGTATCGTTGTTTCTATTTTATGAAATAAAAATACTACGGAATTTAGATCATCTGCTGGGGAAAATGTAAAATCGATTTCACAATCGCAATTAATACTTTTTATTTGGCACGATTATTGCCTTGTTACACGTAACATTACATGATTTCTGGTAAATATAATTAATGTAATTCTAAGTTAATTAGTAATTAGATTATTGCAAATCAGTTTATGTTACAAAAGAGTTAGTTTTAATTTTTATATTAAAAGAAAATCGAATATTTAATAAAAATAGAAAAATTCATTTACTCAGCAAATAATTGCTAATTAGAATTTCCTCTAACATAATTAACAAAATTGAGATCTAATAGTATAGGAAACATTTTTATTAAAAGATTAAAATTTCATAATTCTTTTATAAAAATTTCTTTTTGGATTTTTAAATTCATTATAACTTCATGAATATCAATTCGGTAATTAAGACACATTCTTAATTATACGTATAAAACAATTACACTATATACTACAATAATTTTTCCAATTTTGTTCATCGCTTATATTTACAACAAATATTCCATGAGTAAAGTATAAATTATCAAATCATATTCAAATTTCAATATGATTCCAATGGTCTTTAACCCCTTGCCTTATAATTACATTATTATAATTACGATAATAAGACAATATCAATAAGAAAATAGTATTTCAATGATGGTCTATGACATCCTATCTTCTTTATTTAAAAAATTACATACGAATTTCAAATAATACAAAATATAGAATAGAAACTTTAAAGAAGATACCTTAAAAATTAAACAGTTCTGAATTTTTTAATTTTTTATCAAATTTTTTAATCAAAAATATTTTCTTCTTCATTTTGATAAATATTATAAAGCAAGATTTTGAAGACTCTAAAAAATATTCACTTCCATCAACATCTTTTACAAAACTCTCTGTCGATTGTCAATTTACAATAGAAAGAAAGAAACTTTTTAAGAAAGTGGGAAAAGTACTTCGTATGTAAATTGCGATAGAATACCATTTGCAATTTTGATGAATGTATCAGAAATACCATTTTCAAGAGCGGGTTTCAATTCGTCGATGAAGGCATCGAAATTACTATTAATGGCCCCATTAACAGCTTCGCCTAAGACTGGATCGCCACCGAATAGATTGTTTAACTTCAGATCACCACTGCCAACTGATATTTTTGTTTTCAGGTCGACTATCGTCACGTAATTCAGACCGTCCTGCCCTTTCGTTATTTCAGCCTGGATCTTCACCAATGCTTTGCAATTTGTGAAGTTTCCATTCAGGAGTCCTGTTCCTTGGATTCGAAGCAGTAAAACCTTTCCATCTACCTCGTAGTCGCTGTTTATGGAGAGCCTTGGGAGATCCAGTTCGATGACAAAACGAAGAGTGTCCACGTTGGCCCTGTGAAACGTGAACCAAATTAGTAAGTTTCAGTCAGAAATAAAAATTTTTTATTAAATTAGGAAATTATTATTTATCAACTAATCTGGAATATTTAAAAATTGCAAGTATAAACGAGTGCTTAATTAATCAATAGATCATTGATATTGATCAGTTCCTTTGGACAGTTTCATTTTCTCGGTTAGTCTGTCACGTTCACCATACAAATTATTTTCAATTGGAAAAGAGTTTGTTTCAGTCAGAAATTAAAATTTTTTAACTAGGAGATATTTTATTAAATTAGTAAATTATTATTTATCAACTAATCTGGAATATTTAAAAATTGCAAGTATAAACGAGTGCTTAATTAATCAATAGATCATTGATATTTATCAGTTCCTTTGGACAGTTTCATGGTTTCCATGAGACCAATGTTTTCTCGGTTAGTCTGTCACGTTCACCATACAAATTATTTTCAATTGGAAAAGAGTTTGTTTCAGTCAGAAATTAAAATTTTTTAACTAGGAGATATTTTATTAAATTAGTAAATTATTTATCAACTAATTTGGAATATTTAAAAATTGCAAGTATAAACGAGTGCTTAATTAATCAATAGATCATTGATATTTATCAGTTCCTTTGGACAGTTTCATGGTTTCCATGAGACCAATGTTTTCTCGGTTAGTCTGTCACGTTCACCATACAAATTATTTTCAATTGGAAAAGAGTTTGTGTCACGGCCAGTTCTTGGTGTGCACATGGAATACAAACAAAGTGAATCTTTTTATTTACCATGATGGTTTCATTAATTTATCTAGATATTTATAAATCATCCTCTTACAATTATTCTCTATCCCTTTCGATATTCGAATCAGCAGATTTCATTTATCTGATCGAAGATAATTTCTTTTAAATATTGATTTAAAGCTGAAACAAACGTGTACCAAAGATGATAGGATCGAATTGATTTGATTCGAGCTTAATCCGATCAACCTCGAATATATCTTCGCTTTCGTGCTGGTCCTTGAAAACCGGGTTTCGATTTATGATTCCGGACACTGTTTTAAGGCGGATCGTTCGTCATCGAGCTCGTAGAATATGTCACTCTTTGTTTAATTTGACATAATGACCATCTTGACTTTTGTCTTTAAAACTCAGTGTGTTTAGGAGAAAAAAGAAACGGGTTACGTAAACCTTTCGCAATGATCATAGCAGAAATTCATCTCACGAGAGAGAATAATTGCGTTAAAGAGTTGGATGATTGCCTGGGAGCACTCTGCATTTCTCAATGAGTCTTGTTACTGATTTAGAGTCAGGAAATGAATAATGAACAGTGTGATAGGAATGAAAAATTGTAAGAAAATACATCTTTCAATTTTGAATTATAAATTAAAATTTTCTAATTATGATTATAATAGTAATTAGTGCAACTACCCTATGGTAGTTCACCCCCACTATGAATAGTAACACTTCTTAAAATTATATCTGCTTTCCTTCTTTTTTTATTAATTTTCTTTCTATGACAGTTAAATAAAATGAATAGGAATTATTTTTAAAACTTACTTCAATCTCGTCACAGCAAAATTGCTGGCACCATTGACACGAATGTTCGACAGCTTTAGTCTGATGCTAGCTCCTGTAGTAGCCACCAATTCTTTCAGGAACAATGGTTCCAAGGATGGGATATTGTATTCTGGTAATCCAGAGTGTAAGTGTGGTTTGAAATTCTCCACACTGCTCTTGATGCAGTCACCCAGATTTGGATCATTTCTTTTGCAAACGTGTAGAAAATCAGCTGTGAGGGAAGAAAATTTTTATTTAATAACATCAATGAACTTTGATTAAAAAAATGTGATTTTAATTTGTAATGAAGTCTTTTTGACGAACATCGATTTTAAATGTTCTGTCGAGAGGAAGATTTTAGACGATGAAAAATTGAAATGCGGGAAACAGGAGTCACGAAATAATATTTAAATATTTAACAGCTTATTTACGTCATCAATAGCTGTCATCGTTGAATATCTATGATTTATTATTACGTTAATAATAATTTAGTATGTTAATAAAATTAATGAAGTCGATGTCAGAAGTAATTAATTCTATACAAAGGTGAATAGTGACAAGTATACAGGATTGTTATAATTAATATACTTAAGACATGGGAAGTTCACGTGGGTGTGTTTTCAAAAAAAAGTTAGAAGTTACATTGTAAACATAAAAAAACATAGTAATCACAGTTCTAGATTCAAATGGCTAAATCATTAATCATTGCCATAACTTTGCTTAGACTAAATTTCCAAGAAATCTTTGGTAATTATTCCACATACCTGTAATTATTTGTAATTATGCAAATATCGAGAAACTGCTACTTTTTAAAAAAATAACACTTGAGCTGGAAGTAAAGAATTTAACTAGCAACGTGTTTTCTTATATTTAAAATGACAGGCTCCAAAGATCTAAATTTTATTATCAAATAATTATCAAATTATTATCAAAAATTAGCAATTTTATTTCGTATCACATCCACGCACTCCCATTAATTCTTCAATTAAAAATAATAATATGTACTATAAAAGCTACAAATCCAAATGAAAAGAGAATCAATTTTATTATCAAATCACTGTCGCAATAAAATAGAATTTTACTTACGCAAATCACGTGCAAAGGTAGTAGAAAGGATCGTCGCGACGACCAGTCCTATTAACACAATCTTCCTCATCTTTTCCTTTAGAAAGAAAAAAATTGGAAGTTAACGAGGATCTCGGACGTTCGTCTAACAGGCGGAAAAGATCTGCAGGGTTGTTTCGTCACCCACGAACGATGGCTGGACTTGAAATGAATACGGTGGAGGTCAGCCCCAAGTCCTTATAGATCTACCTTTATCCCCCCTCTGGCCGGTTATTTCTCGTTGTTCGTCGATGATACCCGCTCCAGAGCATCCAGATCAACGTGATGAGGTAGGTATTATCCATCACGAATTCTGAGCATGTGCTAACGCATGTGTGCGTGCTCGTGCAGACGCTTCATACGTTTCAACTTTTGTTGGAAACACGAACAGGTGTAATTTCATTGATTTCCTAGAAACTTCTAATTAATTAAAGTACTGCTGGGTATAATTTTAGGAGGGGAACATTGAAATATCAATTATTTAATTAGCAAACTTGCACCATCAATTTCTAATTATTGACAGAAATTTTTAATTGAATCCTAACATAGCTGAAGGGTTAATTAGAGGTTTCAATTAATATTCTGAAATTTAATCTAGTAAAATAATTAAAAATTGAGAAAAGAGTTTTTTGAGTGCTTTTCGAGGAAAAATATGAAGGTTAATTAGAGCTGAAACATGGCTGAAGGGCTAATTAGAGGTTTCAATTAATATTCTAAAATTTAATCTAGTAAAATAATTAAAAATTGAGAAAAGAGTTTTTTTGAGTGCTTTTCGAGGAAAAATATGAAGGTTAATTAGAGCTGAAACATGGCTGAAGGGCTAATTAGAGGTTTCAATTAATATTCGAAAATTTAATCTAGTAAAATAATTAAAAATTGAGAAAAGAGTTTTTTTGAGTGCTTTTCGAGGAAAAATATGAAGGTTAATTAGAGCTGAAACATGGCTGAAGGGTTAATTAGAGGTTTCAATTAATATTCGAAAATTTAATTCAATAAAATAATTAATAAAAATTGAGAAAAGAGTTATTTTGAGTGCTTTTCGAGAAAAAATATGAAGGTTAATTAGAGCTGAAACATAGCTGAAGGGATAATTAGAGATTTCAATTAATATTCTAAAATTTAATCTAGTAAAATAATTAAAAATTGAGAAAAGAGTATTTTTGAGTGCTTTTCGAGGATAAATATGAAGGTTCCTATATTTAATTGAAAAATTAATCCAGTTTATCGTGATGGAACGTGTTAATGTACGACTATATGTTAGTGCCATACTTGAGAATAAATTATGAATGTTGAGCACGTATGGAGGTTCACGACCAACGCGTATGTAGAGAATAACTCGAAGGTCTGCGAACTGCTTTAATTGCTGTTTTATGTCGTTTGGTGTAAAAGGGATTTGAACGTTGATCTTGAACCTTGAGCACACAACGATGACGTATTTACTCGTTAATTGGACATTTCACAGTGCTTTCTGATATTAAGCAGCGATTCGAGTAACGCTCAATATTACATTTCGTTAAAGTTATTTGTACAATTTGAATTTCGTCTTCTTTGAGATATATTGTGAATGATCAATTGTATGAATAAGTTATGAATTTTTTCCACTTGATTATTCCATTTGCATACCCGGAGAGATGAAAAAATTTCCTTAAATGTTAATCAATCAATTTTCGAATATAAGAAAGAACGTATTATTTGCAACATAATTTCTTCTGTTGATGGAAAGTTTGAAAAAGAAAATTTGTTTATTAATCGGTTAAGGGGTATTTTAATTGAGCATTGTTACGTACGAATACAGTGACGACTTAAGAGGAATTTTGAGTATCTCCAGTACGTGATCCATGACACGTTTTACGTTCATTGACCGTAGATGTTTCTATCAAAAATAGTACCTTTAAATGGAAATTTATACTTAAACGTGTTTCAGAGTAACTGAAATTTACACACCGGTCGCTGATTATATTAAAAATTATACTATATCCCATGGAAATGGAAGAAAATTAATTTTGTACAAACTAATTATATCGGGGTGGGTTTCTTAAAGGATTTAAATGAACCCCCTTTCGTTCTTTACATTAACAAATTAATTCTCAGTAAAACGATACCGTTAGAATATTTAAAAAAAACAGTTGTAGAAGTCGTAAACAGGTAAATTAATGAAGCGGAAAAAATTTCGGTACCTTGACCCTGTCCTTCGACGAAGCCACCGAAACGTTGGCTGGTTTTTCGTACGGCTACTCGTGTTTTTTCTTGGAAAAAAGAGACAATACGCAGTTGGAATATTAGAATCAAGATGATTCTTCCTGCTATAAAACGCGATTCGCTTCTTTGAATGCACCACCGCGATGATGTCGCGATTCTTACGACCTCCTCGACCTTTTCTGTTAAAATTCATCGCGTTGAAAGAGACGAATCTGTGATGAGGGAAATAATATAGAAAAAATATAGAATGAAGATTTTTTAATAATATTTTTTATTTCAATGGAAATTATCAGGAGCAGGATATAAAAAGCGTTGGGTTTAAATTGAACGAGTGAAAAATAAATTCAAGGAATACCAGTGTTCTGAACCATGTGTTTCGAAGCATGAATTATTGAATATGTTTTTATCGGATTAACAAGAATGTTGTTTATGCGTACTTCAAACAGTGTACTTAAAACTGACCCAGCTTCCTTAAGAAAATGAATCCGAGCTCCTGTAATGATATGTTGGCAGCTTTTTCTGGAATCACGTGTATCTCGATCAGTTGTAATTTTTGAAAATACAAGTATCTATGGAAACGTGGTAATTAAATTAATTTTCAAAGTACTGTAGATTTATTTAATTATCATAATTAGTATGAGTACTAGGTCTCATAGAAAATCATGCAATCCCATACTAAAGACAATGAAGAATTTTCTATATTTGAAATTAAAAATAATATTTTATTATGATAAATTGTTAGAATAATTTTGAAGAAACAACAACAGATTGTGTCTCATTTGCGAAACGAAAGCATAACGGAATCAGTCTGAAAAGTTAATATTAAAAATTGGAAGTCGAGTCACGTTTAATGTTCCCTCTTGTTTACACGATTCCAGTAAAATGAAATATTAAAGTATGAACTTTTGTTCCCTACGAAACTGGAATGACAAGCTGATGAAAAATTTCCAGGAAAAATTTCCAGTAAAATTATTTTACTGAATTAAATTTTCCAATATTAATTGAAACCTCTAATTAACCTTCCGGTTATGTTAGGCTTTAATTAAAAATTTGTGTTAATAATTGGAAATTGATGGTACAAGTTTGCTAATTAAATAATGGATATTTTAATGTTTAATGTTTTGATTAATTAGAAATTTCTAGGTAATCAATGAAATTACACCTGTTCGTGTTTCCAAGCTGAAGAAACTCAATTATATCGTGAAATAAAATTAATTCTTTAATGATAGATGCAAAGTTCGTCTAATTCTTTTGTATTATTATGCAATAGCAATTAGATTATATGATCCATCATTTTCGTGAATTATTCAGTCCAAACATATCAAACATCAGACAATTGAAATCATCTTGAAGTCTCCGGAAATTTCAAGCCACTAGATGATTAATTATTCTTCATGCTGCTTCTATTTAGAGGGGTTTTCCTTCCAGACTAATTTCCCAGTCATATTTCTTGTTAAAGGTAATTAGGAATTAACGTTGAATCAATCGATCATGTATTCTACTGATAACCTGTTGGAAGAATTGCGATATGAATAATTTATTTTTTGGAATAAGAAGAAAACATTTGCGATGCAAGTATGCGAATAATATTAATATAAAGGAAAATACAATTTTTGGAACATCAAAATTCTTGTTATTTTACAGAATTCCAGAAATTTATTCAATTTTCTTTCCTTATAGTTTTCTTTTTCTTATAAATCAATTTAATTTTGTAGAAAGTTTCCTTATTATATACTCAACTCTAATGATTAATGAATAATTAAGTTTTGAGTGATCAAGTGCTTTATTGCTATTCAATATTTTTTCTCAAATATACTGCCCTTAAAGATGTTTCTGGATCAGATTATATTAAAATAAATTTTTCAATGAATAATTCATAAATGATGAGTGTATTTTCATGTGGTATGTACCAATTGAAATGTTTAATTCAGCAGAAGGTATTTATAAAATGAATTTCACATTTTATTTCATAATATTTATAATATTTATTCTTTCCTATGATAAATACATAAAAAAAATTAAAAAGTGGTACATACATAGTATATAACATAATTTTTAAACGCCAATATAAACTATTATTCAACAGTTATAAATTGAAAAGTGGAAATAAAAAAGCTATAATCACTCAGAATGATACTTTCTTGAAACAGTTAAAAATCTAAGCAATAACAATTATAACTTCCTCCATTTGCACTCTTCAATTAGTCATAATGATACAATTATCGATAAGTACTCTTAAAAACATTAAATAGTATAATTTAACAATATATACGTGCAATAATTTAAAGCATACATTCAACGTGACACTTTACATCCATAACACTAAAGTAAAAATTAAAGAAAAAGAACACTTGACGTATTAATAATAATACTACATACCGTAAATTACATGAAAATTTTCACACATTTAACAAAATTATATCAAATTATTCTACGTCACTGATAATTAAACGTGCTCGTTCGAGTAATTAATTATTGGAAAAATGAATTTTTTCACGTAACGAACCTTCGTTCAATCGTTATCTGACCAAGAATTTTTCTTCTTCTTTCCGGAAATAAAATTTTTTCATCCTTGATTTCAAGGCAAAGGTTTAATGGCTTAAACATCGACACGGTGAACATTATTTTCTTCGTTTTAATCGGTGAGCCATGCGTCGTATGGTACTTGAGCAAAAATCTTCTCAACAAAGGTCGACATTACTTGGACTAATTTCCTTCGGAGATCCGGTTTCATCTCTTTCAACAACTCCTGGCTGTTTGTGTTAATGAACAGATTCAGTGCGGCGACTGAAAATATGAAAAAAAAGGAAATGTCATTAATCGTTGGCAAATTACACTTTCAAATCATTCACTGTTTCAAAGTAGCTGTAGTGTAATCTTCCATTAATCATGTTGCAATTTGCATGAATCTCTCAATAATTTAGATGTTTTTTTCCATATGATAGTTCCTCGTATTGAGAAGGAAGTTTCAAAAGTAATAGGAGGTAAAAAAAAGTATTTAATTCCCAATTCTGAATAGGAAAATTTAAATTTAAACATTGGTCAAGTTTTTTTTCGAAGCAGTTAAACTTCTGCCCATTCTCCAATATTTTTTTTGTTCTTTTTATTGCACGAATTCTTTGCATAATATATTTAAAAATTTCCAAAGAATTCCAAGGGATTGGCCACTCGGAAATGAAATTATTCGAGAAATTGACTCACTAATTATAGCATTGCTGTCGCGTATATTTTCCACGCCCATTTTGATATTCTGCACGCTGAAGTCCATTTTCAGTTGTTGCAACCTTAAATAATCTCGTCCTTGGTAGAAGAATGGTCTTGCCCTGATGAATACCTTGGCCTTAACACTCTCTATAAAGAAATGGAACAATCAAACGAAGAAAGATGAGATTCAGAAAGATTAATGCATAAATGCACTTGATGCATTTGACACTGAGAGATGCAGCTGCACCGAACTGGTTGCATTCTGCAAGGCGAATGGATTTCAGGTCAATGGTACCATTCACATGGTAATAACAACATCTTTCTCACAAGTGAACTGGATAAAGACAAACCTTGAAATTTCACGTTCTCTTTAAGACAGATCGAATTTTTACAATATCGAGACAGCGTATTATCTCGCTAATTACTTTCAGAAATTTCCAGTTCATTTCCTTCGATTCGACGAAACGAAATGTGTATAAAATTCAGCTAAAAACAAATTTGCATTGCGTCGGCGGGTGAAAGTCGGCAACTTTTACTCGACGCCTTTTCACTGGACGATTCTCTATTACAACTATCTTTCAAATTATAATTTGCCCGCCGACAGTCACGATACCCAGCCTTTCGAATCCCATTAATTGATACTTTAATCCTTCCAGTAACCTAGTTTCATTCAACGAAGACATTACTATGATACACTATGGTATTCGTAGGTCTGGGTCACGATTGACCCGATTCTCTTCGTTCGAGGGTTAAGATACGCGACACTGGATTAAGAAATCATCGATTCTTACCATATTCGCCCCAATAATCTCCAGCCCCACTAGCTTTTACCAAAAGCAGAGTCCCACTGGATCTGTATTTCGCAGCAGCTCTGATTTTCGGTATACTTAGTGCCAATTGCAATTGAACTTCGTCCTCTGATATCCTGGTCCTAAGTCCAGTTATTCTTAGGGAAGATACTCCCCTGGCAGTGATATTTTTGAATTGAGCTCTGTATCCTTCCGGTCCACCCCCGACGGATATGTGGAGCTCGTCCAAAATAATGGGCTCCACTTCAGGGTAGCCCAATTGAGGCAAACCTAGGATAAAAAATTGAAGTAGAACAAATTTCAAGGTTCGTTTCAATTCTATGCAAATTGAAATGCTTTTACAAACACCCGCATAGAAAGTCCTCCACTTTTCTTTTAATGTTCATTTAACACAGGTGAACTATCTTTGGGTGAAAGGAGACCCCTCTACTAGGGACCTATTTATCAAAAATGATGTTTCTTTATACCGGCAAAAAGTATTTAACAACGAATTTAAATGATCTTTTATTCAATCTACGTCAGCACGTCGAACCTATTTCCATGACGTCTGTAGAGCGAGAAGAATGTAGGACACTGGGTGACCATTCGAATACACCGTTATAACCTGCTTCTTTACCGCCAACGTTTTCTTCTCCTTTTTCCCCGCGACACCACGTGCTCTCAGAGATCTGTTATTCTCGACATCCGTATCTTTCTTGCTTTTCTTACTTTTCGAAAATGAGACCACGACTTCTTCACGAATAGGAAAATAGAAATTTTGTAACGTGTTATGTTAAAATTTTTAAAATTAACCGGTTTATCAAATAAGAGAAAATTGTAATTAACAAGTTTAATTAGAAGAAGAAGAAATGATTTGAATCTCACCATGACGGAAGTGTTCAGTGAGGACGTTGACCGACCTCGCTAAACAGCTCTCCACATTTTGGTCCCTCCTCGAGCAAGGTTCCAAAAACTCTAAACCCCTGTACCTGCCGATCGCTTGTACATTAATTAACAAAGAACACGAGCACAATAACAAACCGATCAGTCTAGTGGTCATCGTGATTGATTCTATTTCTGTCGTCGTTACCGAGCAACTCGATCGAATTTCTCCGCGTGGAATGACCGACGAACAGGGATGAGCCAAGCCTTATAGCACCTTGACATTGCCCCCGCTATGCCTTCCTCGGCTTCCACTGTTCGAGGACAGGATAGAATCCCAGCTACGGCAGATCTTGACTGTCCCTACCCCAAGGACTTTCTTCGACACTGCTACTATTACTTTCCAAAAGCATCGTATTATATAATTTCTTCTTTCGACAATTGTGCCAGGGTGTTTTGTAAACAGAGACGGGATAAGGGATTTGGTTTATGATTTTTAAGGAAATCTTTTTAAGGGTTCAATGTTAAGAATGTTTGGTATTTTTATTAAATACAAAAAGATTTGTAAAATCTACAAATTATTTAGTAAAAAAAGGAATAGTTTTATAAACTAAGTCCCTTTTATTTTATAACAGTAAAAATAATAATATTTTTATAATTCCTATATAAAATTGCTAGGAATTGAAATCTGTAGAAAAGAAGATAAAATATATCTTAGAATCTCTATCGGTAAAACAGTTACGCTCTCGGTGATTTCAATGCCTCCGAATTCGAAGGTGCACGAACTCCGGTGATTTCAATGCGCGCACTGCTCTGCAAGATCGCTGTCATTAACCCATTATCCTTCAATGTCCCATTTTTGGGACACATTTTCAAATTTTTTTCTTTTAATAACTAATAATTTTTGAAAGAAACAAATTTGAAAATGTGTCCCAAAAATGGAACATTGGCAGATAATTTTTTTCTATTAATAACTTTAATAATTTTTGATAGAAAAAAATTTGAAAATGTGTCCCAAAAATGGGACATTGGCGGATAATGAGTTAATTCCGAATATCTGGCACCTCTATATCTTACATTTCTTATTTATATCTACAATTATAAATATGTTCTCTAAAATGATCATTTGACAAATTATAATCAATTATGACATTGATCAGGATATGACTAATTAACGATTTTTAATAAAAATTTCAACTAAGGGAACATAGAGCATAGACGCGACGGATGTGGTGCTTAGAGGAAAGAATGTTAAGCACCGTTAATAAGCACCGTAACAGAGGATGACGATCGAAATCGGTCATGATCGATCGCGATGAGGCGGATCGAACCGTACTACTTTCGTTCACACGGGTAAAAGAATTCATTAACGATTCCTGATGGAATTGTTCGAACGCTCCGTTATCTTCGGATACATCGTTCGTTTCAATGGAAATTATTGATAATAGTCGATGAGAATCGTCTTGAGGATGCGTGCACCATAAGAATGCGAGGTCAGGGACCGTCAACTTCTCAAGGCGAACAGCTATCTTGACAAGAGAAGAGGAAAGCCCTATGTTCCCTGCTAGTATTCCCTACGGTAAGAACTGTAGATCGCCAATTCTGACAAGCTCTCGACGGATCCTTGAACGTAGATTGCCTGACAAAGAAAAGGTAATTGAACTAGCGGCTAAGAAAAGTTTTACCGAGAAAAAATATGAGTATTATTTAACCACAGACGAATGCACTTATCTCAGTGCAGCTGTAAAATATGAAAAATTAGAATTCCTTGGTTTCTTTTGATTGTTTAGATCACAAGATGTTCCTTGCGAAGTCCATCTCCTAAATGTATTATTCTAATCTAAATACATTAGAAATTCACAGCAAATAGAGAAAACTATCTTCGATTAATGAATCGTTTTGATTCTCTTAGAATACCATCTTCGAATTTATTTCTTTAAATAATTATGAACTCGTTCTTTAACTAGCATCGGGCTTTGGTTTGATGATTTTCTCGAATGGGAAATTGCGAAAGGCGTTTCCAAAGATCTCCGTGAACCCGGTAGAAACGAGATCATTGATCAGACGTCTAGTCACCACGAATCCTGGTTGCCAGGCTTCGTTTATTATCCTGTCGAGGATATCCTCGAGAATTTGTCGACCAAACAATAAATTTGTTATGTGAAGCTTCAGATCACGAATCGTTTGCACGTCCACGCTGACTTTTATTTTTTGACCGGGTCTTCTGGTGACGGTGGTTGTCTGGACGAGATCGTCTGAAATGAAAGGATTAAAACATTCAAAATGAAAGGATTAAAGCAAGGACTGCTTTTTTGCAATGTAAGAGTATTTGAAAGGATTTAAAGCATAAATTAATATTTAATCTTACTTACAAAGAGCCAGAGTGAATTTCCCTTTGTTGCTCACACTGGAGCCAAACATGTTTCCTTTAAATTCGTACAAACCTGCCAGAAATTTTGCTGGGAAACTCTGAGTATATACAACCTGAAATTGAATAATAATTTAGCAAAGGTGGTAGGTCTAAAAAAATTGAGATTTACAATAGCTGTAAGAATCATTGTTCCTAATTATCTGTACAAACGTAAGAAGTAAAGCTATCACCTTGTAATTTGGCAAGTCACTAACGAATTTCGTCACTTTGCTAGCAGTCCATCCGCTCTCGGTGACATTTTTCAGCGTAATAGTGAAGCCAAAACTTGGCATTCCCCTTGTCACAGACACCTCCTTCGCGAAAAATGGATCAAACGGCAGGACATTATATTTTGAAAGTCCTGTTTTGAAGTACGGTCGAATCGCATTTAATGCTTCTCTTATGCAGGAGTCGAATCCTGGCACGTTTGGATGGCAATCCTTGAAATGATCCTCTGAAAAGACAAAGAGAAATAATTTACTAATCTCTGATGTTATTTCTTGGAATAAAAAAAATTGAGGAAAGTGAGGATTGTGAAAGTTTCAAGGATTCGTACTTTTAAAAGCCTTCGAGCTATGGAAACCTTTTTGTGGTATTTTATTGAAAACACTTAATGGTAATAACACATATTATTAAATGAATTTTTATATTTTTTAAAAACTCCAATTTACCAGTCTACTTTGTTCTTTGCTGATTGATATCATCACCTCATTACATAGTAATCGCAATTTCTTTTGAAACAGTACCTTTTTTTACATCATTGCAGTATATGGGAATATACAGTGAGAAAATGAACAAGTTTGACGATTAATTAACATTACATGCTGCAACTTTCTGTCTCTTTATACCATCCTCTTGAATTCCTTGAGAACTATTCGCTTGCATAATTCACATTCTATTGCGTTGCGCCATCCTGTTACATTGTTCGAGTTACATGCGTCTATCGCTATATATCGATGAACCTCGATTAATTTATGCAAATGTTATTGATGAATTTCGGTGAGATGCAGATGAATTAGGGTCGGACGCGGTGAAAGTTAACGTTGCCGAATATCGTGGTAATATTTTGACAAGAATCTGTCGAAACTTTCATTCGCGTAACATGCTAAGATGTTACGTGAAAGATAGAAAACATTCAGAGCATATTTACAAAGTTAACACATTAATATTATACTCACCAACTCTGTTATTAACAGTGTCAACAGTCTACTTAATTACATTGCTTTGGCTGTTAATTCATTAACAGGCTACTCACCATCCCCATAATCATTAACGTTACGTATCAATAGTCTACTCAGCAATGTTAACTTAATTATTAGTATATTATTATTTTAACCATCATTTTAACTATCAAAACATCACCATACCTCGGCTTATTCATTAATATATCAACATACCACTCACCTCCAATGCTCTAATAATTACCATACCAACATTCTACTCACATACCTCACTTTACCTCTCCAAACAACAACACTATATTTAAAAAAAAAAGTAATAAACAATTTCAATTTCTTTCAATATTATATGAACACCATAAGTATCCCAAAAATAAATTTCCTTAGCTGCCATTCTTATCAATAGTCTACTCAGCAATGTCAACTTAATTATTACTATGTTAACATTCTACTCACCTAGGCCATTTCAACTAGCAACATTCTACTCAGAAATATCATTTTAACTATCAACACATTACTATTCCTCGCCTTAATCATTAATATATCAACATACCACTTACCTCGATTGCTCTAATAATTACCATACCAACATTCTACTCACATACGTCACTTTACCTCTCCCAACATCAACACTATATTAAAAACAAAATAGTAATAAACAATTTTAATTTCTTTCAATACTATATGAACACCATAAATACCCCAAAAATAAATTTCCTTAGGTGCCATTCTTATCAATAGTCTACTCAGCAATGTTAACTTAATTATTATAATACTATGTTGACATTCTACTCATCTAGGCCATTTCAACTATCAACATTCTACTCAGAAATATCATTTTAACTATCAACACATCACCATTTCTCACCTTATTCATATCAACATACCACTCACCTCCATTGCTCTAATAATTACCATACCAACATTCTACTCACATACGTCACCTTACCTCTTTCAATATCAACACTATATCAAAATAAAAAAAAAATAATAATAGTCTCTTTCAATGCCATAAGTACCCCAAAAATAAATTTCCTCAGGTGCCATTTACTCACCGAATTCCGCGCCGAAACTGCCGCAAATAAGCAACAGAAAAAGAGCAAAGGTTGATCGCATTTCTGATTCTAACAACCACTGTTAATAATCGAATAAAATTTGTATTATCTACTCGACTTCTAACACGTTCGATGAACACGAGGGGCGTAATTCCAGCAACACGCGAACGATGCTTACGCTTTCACTCTCCACTATACATCTGAGAGAACCATTAACCGAGTTGCGTTTCTGTGCCAGGATTTTCGATCGAGCTTACATAATATGAGAGGAACATGGGGGAGATTACCTTCTCGTGAAACCAGCTTGATTAAAATAAAACTATTTCGCTCTGCTGAACGTTCCTATACAGTGTTCCCCTTGCTTTATTTTCTGTCGGATGATAAGGAACATTGCGTTTCCTGCTCGTACGCGGAAGAAAGATTTGTCGTTTACGAAGGATTTTTGTCACATAATTGGCGAGGACGTTGGAACAAATGAATATAAACTCGGTGATTCATTTTAGTGAAAACAAAGACCAATTGAAATTCTACAAATAAATAGCAAAGTAGTAAATGAGGCATTTTAATTAAAGAAGGTAATTAATTAAGTGCTAATTTTCAATTTAGAAAATTAAGTTCAGATATTGAATCTTGTATAATATAAATTTGTTTTCATACCAAAGAAGAATTAAATGGCTTTCTGAGAAGTGCACACTGCAAAACCTTAATTGGCGAACACTTATTTACATGATCTATCGTTTCAGTTTAAAGTCTGAGTTTTTATCAATCACGTCATTTAATTTGTTATTGAATCGATTTTAATATAATGCATAGATGTACTTCAAACTTAACTCTTTCGATGTTGAAGAGTTGGAAGAATAATTTTTCTAAGGAATATGGAATTTACTTGATTGTATCTTATTTTGCAGGTGTTGTAAAGTTAAAGAAAACACGTAACATTTGCGTAAGCGAAAGTTACTTATGTAATCCACAGAATTGTACGATATTGCATTTTGATAAATTTTATTATGAAATTTTATGCACGCAGGTTAATATAGAGTTCAAGTTTTTTATATAAATCCTTGGTATCCATTCTAAAATTCTTGGAGAGGTATCTTGAATACTAGAGTGAACATTTTCAACATTTAAAATATTGAAGTGCATTTATGAATGATTCTGAATCTTTTTACGCCTTTCGACAGATGACCAGACTTACAGCAGTGTATAAATGATCGAAGATCGAAGCCTTTCACAATCCATTCATAATTCTAATTAATAACATCCTAATGAAAATTAAATTTTTACAACTTTTATAAAAATATAATGAAGACTTCAAAATCAAAAGAATAAGAAAATTGGTAATTTAATTATTCTAAATTGATCATCAACTCCACTTTTCAATAATTAAATAATAAATGTTGGCACATAAAAATTTTTTTATTAATTTTTCTAATTAATCAAAACTAATTCGTAGCTTTAATTAAAATTAATTAAAACTAATTCGTAGCTTTAATTAATTTTAATTAAAAATCAAAAGAATAAGAAAATTGGTAATTTAATTATTCTAAATTGATCAACAACTCCACTTTTCAATAATTAAATAATAAGTGTTGGCACATAAAAATTTTTTTATTCATTTTTCTAATTAATTAAAGCTACGAATTAGTTTTACTTATTATTTAATTATTGAAAAGTGGAGTTGTTGATCAATTTAGAATAATTAAATTACCAATTTTCTTATTCTTTTGATTTTTATTTATGAACGTCTCGTGGACCACTGTACCCCGAATAGTTCAGTTGTCGATGCACAGAGATAGGGAAAGATCGAAGAGTATCTAGGATACTTTCGACCGGGTCTAAAATGGCCTAGCCGAGACTCGTCTGTCGTCCCAGACGATGAAGGCGCAGGTGCACCTTGCAGCAGTGAAAGTATCCGAGTGCAGTTACGATCTGGCATCTGTCAATGCCCTCTTGCATAGTCAGTCTAACTCTTCTAGCTGTGTAGTTTCGATTTCGAACCTATCCAGTGAAGACATTTGAAAATCAATCGAAACTAACGCCATCAGATTTACATTCGTCCGAATCGAATCATGTTCGAAACAAGTTGGTTCTGTCTTCTATTGATCCTTAGTGGAGTGACTACTCTCTCTGTTGATTCGAATCGTGAGTAACTTGACTTTTTGGCTATTGGTCCTCTTACTTTAAGGTACCTGATTGGATAGATGGACACTTTCAGAGTCAAGTTTATAGAAAACAGAGTGAAAGTTTCATAAATTGGATACCTATGTCGTAAATTAGAAAACAGCCTTAATTTGTTATAAATTTTTGAAACTTCTATCTTCAACTCTATATAAAATTAATTTCTTTTCATTTTTAAAATTATAATAAATAAACGAAATTTGAAGTGATCTTCGATGTAAATTAAAAAATAATAAGAAAATAAAAACAAGATGCCTATACTGTTAGAGAATGTTGAAAACGTTATATAAATCTAAAGAGGTCAATCGTGCAAATATCCTTCGGAAACTTCGAATTTCACAATATACTGTTAGAAATGACAGGTTGTCTGGCAACTGGCGTTTTTCGCTTGCTTCACTTCGACCTATGCTTATTAATACTCTCCATTTTTTTTTTTTCATACTGTTTAATTATTCAATGTTTCAATTGCAGCTGAATACGTGAAACAATGTTCGAGAAGCGACCCAAAGTTGAAAGCTTGCCTGATCGATGCCCTGCACCATCTGAGACCGTATTTAAGCGTCGGTATACCGGAAATTGAGCTGCCTTCCGTCGAACCGTTCCGCGTAAGCTCGACATTATACCTTTAATACTTCCTGTCTCGTTAATAGAATTATGTTGTTCCTGTAAGTACTTTGCTTATCAAACTTTCCAATCAATGTTATGCCTATAGAACTCCGTTCGATAACACTCCATAATATCCTATTATAATAAAATGGTAAATTAATTAAAATCTTAGAAAGAAATTTTTGTAGCCTACAAATGAAGGACCAAATTATTAAAAATCTACGTTTTTTTTTAGAGATGAACTAAATTCATATGGTATGCGCTTATTTTCAACAGATAACACTCCATAATATCCTGTTATAATAAAATGGTAAATTAATTAAAATTTTAGAAAGAAATTTTTGTAGCCTACAAATGAAGGACCAAATTATTAAAAATCTACGTTTTTTTTTAGAGATGAACCTTGTTTCATATACTATGCGCTTATTTTCAACAGATAACACTCCATAATATCCTGTTATAATAAAATGGTAAATTAATTAAAATCTTAGGCAGAAATTTTTTTTGCATTCAAATGAAGGACCAAGTTATCTAAAATCTATATTTTTCTTTTTTGAAATGCACTTTGTTTCATATACTATGCGCTTATTTTCAACAGATAACACTCCATAATATCCTGTTATAATAAAATATTAAATTAATTAAAATCTTAGAAACTTTAACCAAGTTATCTAAAATCTACGTTTCATTGAGTGTCCTTATGTCACGACTTTTGTGTGTCTGTCAGATTTTGAATAAGGGTCATATACTTCTATTAATTAAATTAAATTTATGTTTAATAATATAATAAAACTTATTTTTTTATGACGAATTTGAGGAATTCATTCAAGGTACATTATTGTTAATAAAAATTTTTATTTGTTGGACCGCGATGCTTTATTGAATCAAGGAGCGTGCTTTGAGTCCGGCTTGACCGCACTTGTTTTTTTAAAAGGTGCACCTTGTTTCATATACTATGCGCTTATTTCCAACAGATGGACGAGCTGACTCTCTCCCTGACAGGTGGTATAAACGGTTACAAGGTTCAACTGCGCGAATTATACGTAAAGGGAGCGAGTAACTACACTGTAGAGGACATTAAACTCGGATCACCCTTCGAAGCTGTCGTGCGAATGCCAGCCCTTATTTTGGACGCCCATTATTCCAGGTTTAGAATTGAGAAAATACAAAATCGCCGACAGATTACACATCCTTTTAACAAATATTTTATTTAATTTAACAGCTCGGGGGTGCTGATCATCCTCCCAGCCAGTGGAAACGGAACGTTTCATGCGAGATTCGATGACGTGAAGGCTTTAGTCAAAGGTACCGTTTCGACAAAATTGAGGGACGAGCAGACGTATCTGAATGTTGAGAATCTCGACGTTGAATTGGTTGTTAAACACGTGCAGATGAGGGTTCGCAAGATTTTTAATAATAATCGAATTCTCAGTGAGTATAATAATTAGAATTTAATTAGCTGGATTTTTATCATTGATTATTTCAGATTTTTCCCATTGATGTCTGTTAAGTACATTTGAATCTTAATTTAACAAGATAATTATAATTTATAGCCGAAGCGATCAATCTGTTCCTCCGCGAGAACGGGCAGGAAGTGTTAAAGGTGATGGAACCTCAGCTGAAAAAGAAGTTGTCTGCGCTTTTCGCTGGTATCGTCAATCAATTGTTACGTCACGTACCAGTTGAAGTATTTTTGTTACCTTAAACGTACTTCTCTCTGGCCATTAACCACTTGGATTATTTGTTTTTTACAAAATGAAAATTAGTACAAGCTAAGTTGTAAATAGAGTTAGGACACACCAATGAATAATAACTTTGGGTATACATCAAGAGGATTAAGAAAATGTAATTAATGTAGCAGACTTAAGGAAATACATCATTAATTTTCTATTTATTTACATCATTCAGACTTCGTCCAATAACAAAAACAATAAATTGCTGTTTTAACAGCGTGCAGTATCCAACGTTAAAATAAAAAAAAAGAAAAGAAGTGCTGGAAGAGCACGCTTTAAAATGTTAAACAAATTTTACAAAGTGTCTCCAGAATAGTTAACATTAATTAAACCGTCTTCGCTTCTCTCTTCGATCCCAGCTGTTTCATCTTCTTCAGACACAATGATCCCTCGATCTTCTCACGATATCTTCTTCAGCTCACTTTTCATTATTTTGCAACTATGAATCGACTGATTCAAGGGAATACCGTTGAGAATGGTATTCTCGAGAAGAAACGATTGGTGAACTCGGTTAAGAATTCGTCCCAGAGATCCATCATTTTGGGCAACATTCCACGGAAAATCAGTGGCCAGTATTCGTTGACGAAGATCAGAGCAGCTCGATCTGAAAATAACAATTTTATTAAATTCAGATTCTGAATAAATAAAATCCATCGTACTTTACTCCCAACATCTCAAAGCCTTAAGAAAATAAAATAAAAAGGTAAATATTGAATCATCGAAGAATTCGTGTTAAGTCACAGCTCGCATAATATTCCATCAGTGTTACGATATGAAAAATGAACGATGTTACAGGGACAAAAGCCCCAACAACAAATAACAGCTATTTCACGTTAATTAAATGGCACAGGATTTTCTTGAAATCCCTGTAACTCTACTACCCATTCGTATAAGTCGATATTATGTAATGATAGGATGCCAGAACGACGTTGTTCGACTAATGACAGTATCGTGTCAATTCCTGGTGATTACCTTAAGTAAACAGTAAATTACTGTTCCTGCTTCGTATTATGTCATATCGTCATTTATGGCAATCATTCAGTCGTAATCTTTCACACCGTATACGTAATCTGTTCGATGCACCTAATGACGCACCTGGTGCGTCGCTCATTATACAGTCATTTTCCATAGCGATAAAAAAATTACTATTTGTAATTTCTGTCATTATATTAAATATCGATCCTTACAGTGATTCTTTAAATTATTTTTCACAGAATATTCGTATGAAATCGAATGCAATTGATGACGCACCTGGTGCGTCGCTTATTATAGTCATTCTCCATAGCGATAAAAAAATTACTATTTGTAATTTCTATTGTTACATATTGATCCTTACAATGATTCTTCAAATTATTTTTCATAGAATATTTCTGTGAAATCGAATGCAGTTGATGACGCACCTGGTGCGTCGCTCATTATACAATCATTCTCCATAGCGATAAAAAAATTACTATTTGTAATTTCTATTGTTACATATTGATCCTTACAGTGATTCTTTAAATTATTTTTCACAGAATATTTCTGTGAAATCGAATGCAATTGATGACGCACCTGGTGCGTCGCTCATTATAGTCATTCTCCATAGCGATAAAAAAATTACTATTTGTAATTTCTATTGTTACATATTGATCCTTACAGTGATTCTTTAAATTATTTTTCAAAGAATATTCGTGTGAAATCGAATGCAATTGATGACGCACCAGGTGCGTCTAGCAAAGAATTTTTATATATCTCTTGGTATTGATTTTAATAGACTTACTTAGTTGCTCGTTTCCATGGAACAGATCACTGAAATAGACTTTCATTTTTCCTACTTTTGGGAGCAATCTGAAGTGTTCGATGACCCATCGGTCATTGACAACGTGTCCTGTGATGTCCCACGAGCATCTCACATCCTCCATGCTCATGTTGAAGAATCCTGTTGATGAGAAATTTAATAAGTTAAGCATTTTTCTTGTTAAAATTGCAAGAAGATGTTTCTAATTTTATTTAAATGAATATTTATTCAATTATACCTTGGCCACCGAGTTTGAAGGTATCCAATGAACCTTCAGCTTCGTAATTGCCATCGAGCAGGAGCTTCGGCAATTCGAGATCGATTTCCAGCCGGAAGAAGTCGTCGGTCATTTCCGGTTGCACGGATAAGAAGCGTGCTTTCGCAAGACCGTACGTCCTGACATCGGTACCTGATAATTTTCCTCGTAATTGGCCATTTTTGTACTCAGTCGAATAGGAATCCACGTAATAGGGATCCAGCGGTGGAATGTCGAAATCTGGCAATCCTTTATTTTGCAAAATTTATAAAAAGTAAATTTATTATTCACGAACATAACGAAGAACTTGGGACGATTACAAATTGTTTTGCATTCGAGGAGCTGGATTAAAAAAAAAGATATTGAAAAAATGGCAAAAAATTTGTAAACACTTTTATGTAAATATTTAATATTGGCACGATCAAAGTCCTCGAAATGACGCGACACGAAAATAAGATATCTAGTTAATTTCTAGTTGAAAAGTAAAATTAATTAGAGAACTTGCATTCGTGACACGTCATCTGGGCAAGGAATAAAAAACAGCAACTATTCGCAAAGTGAACGGCGAATGTTTATCATTTGAAACGGGAAATTAAGAAACCAGAAGGTGTCAAATTCGAGGCGAAAAAGTTTATCATCGTGAGATCATGGAAACGAGAAAAACAACGATGACCCATTGCCTAATTTATCACAGATATTATAAAAAGGATCTTTAACAATGGTGAACGTTAGAAGTATTTGATTATCATGTTTTATGCAATCGGTCTTGATTTAATGTGATTCAAGAGAGAAATGGAAAAAGGATCGTTGCAAGGACGAGTTCGAAACAAGTTTAATTAAAAGAAAAAAATTGTGCTTATTGGGTTGTGACGAGTTTGGAAAGAGACCTCGTTTGATTACTACACTGTTTGTTTACAATTTTCATATTTCCATGATAAAATTAAATAATGACGTACCTTCGATGAACGTGGGCCATGCTTCTTGAATAGCCAGTCTCAGACAGGACGCGAAATCATCTGAATCCCTTTTGCAGGTTTTCACACCCTGAGCTGAGGAACCGAGAAAATAAATAATTCAATGAATGAAGAGAAAACGAAGGCGGTGCAGTGAGAGGTAATTTTCGGATTTCGCTAAAATTTAACTTCCTACGGTAACTTTCTAACTAGACAGTTCACTGGAAGCAATCACAGAAACTTTTACTTGTAATTCAGTGCAAAGGAAAAGTTGCCAATCGGTTTTATAATAAACAGCTAACTCCAAATTCCTTCTGTCCCAATTTAGAAGAAGAGCGAAACAAATCTAATTATAAACGAAGATGAAATGGATGAATTTCGAATGGAAAAAGAAAATTTTTCTCACTTACGAAGCTGATAATCCGCAGCGACCAAGGCGACGACGGCAAACGCAAAGGAGATCGTTCGAATCGCGCGGAACAACATGGTGCGTGGTTAAAAATCTTCCAGCTAGCTTAGCCAATTATAAGCGGTCCGTTTATATAGTTTCCAGCCCCAAGGACTCCGGGCAGAGCTACGTTGCAAAATTGCATGTCATTAAAGCGCGCGCCAACACGTGAGAGGCGTGAATCAGCAAACAGCGTGTCGCCCCAGCGTTGCAGCTGTTCGACAGGGTGCATCGTGATTAACCCTTCTCATTAACCCTTTTTCATTAACGTTGCTATGCAAAATGTAAGTACTAAGATAATAGAAATATCCAAAAGAGTTTAGAATTATTAAATTTTCTTGGTGATGAATAATAAGAACATAGTTCAAATTACAAGGATCATAGTTTCGATATTAAAAGTAAGGGAATGAGAAAGGATAAAATTCTTAAAACGACAATGTAAATCTTAGTAACGAGTGTTGCATGATCTTTTGTTACAACAAACCGATCAAGTTGTTCTATGAAGGAGGAGGTTGATCTAGGATTCGACTTTTCTGTCACTGCATCGGCATCCCGGCCTCGATGACTCGCTTCGCTTTCCTCTCGCGATCGTCGATCCGTGTACAGGCGTTCTCGGAACCGCTGTTGGAATAATTTCAACGCTTGTTTACCTCCTATCATGTTATTTTTCCATGGAACTCGGACGTTCTCAATATTGTTAACCGATGTATAATCGTGTCTCAATCAGGGGTAGTTATTAACATGGAATGGAAAATTTTTTTTTGAATTTTGTACTTTGCTATACGTCATTCGCTGCGTATTTAAATTCTCTACAAAAATATATTAAGGTACTTGGGTCGAAAAATGAATAGTTAAAAAGATATCCCAAGGAGAGACCGCTGGAATCTCCCTGTCTCTCCCTAAGATATCTTTCGAACTAATTAATTTTTTACCTAGGTACCTTAATACTTTCTTACAGAGAATTTAAATACGCAGCGATTGACGTCAAGGGAAGATTAAAATTTAAAAAAAAATTTGTTATCCCATTTGCATGGAGGAACTTGTACATTGAAGTCAAATAAGGATGAGAATGCAATTATTTTTCGAATTCATTCAACGTAGTTTTTATAATTCTGTGTGCTTTCAAATTGTGATGCCGTTTCGTACAATGAAGAAATAATTAGATGTCAGGGAACTCGAGACCCAATGTTTAAAAATTCTGTATTACTCGTTATTACCACGCAATTCAGAAAACAAGAGTCACGGGAGGAACAGACGAAATGTTAATCATTAGGAAATTAAAAAAACGTAATATCCATAGACGGGACTAGGCAAGGTCCAAAATTGTTTATTTCCAAAAATTTATCAATAATTGATGATTCAGATAAGTTCAAGTTGAGAAATCTCAATAAAATGTATTAGATTTCTTTGATCTAGATCTAATAAGGCATATAATAAGAATTGCAATCAGCATACTTTCAAATTCAGCTATTCACTTAATGACACAGTGTTAGAATCAATTAATAGTATCTGTAATGCAAGTATAACTAATGATACATGATAGAATTATAGAGCAGATCAATAGCCTGCATTAAATGGAGCCATTAGAGTCTAGACGATTAGACGAACAAACAAGATACCATATAAACAGGAAGGGTTGTAAAATCCCAGATCTATCAGGAGAACAATAATGGAGAACAACAAAACTCTGTGTCTCTTAGATCGTGCGTAGATCACGTGTGCATCAATTAAAAAAAGTAGACATCCATGACCTTGTGACATTGCAAAATACCAACCCCCCTTCCCTGGAGTCGATACGCATTGAGATTGGATACTGTAAACAGATGACGAGATGTCCCTATGGATGTACTGTACGGTACCGTCTACGTAGTTTTATGTAACAGGCATTACGAGCGTTCGAAGTGGACGCCCTTGGATCACATCACATCGATATGAGAAACTAGTTTTCATCGGGGAGACGACTGACAAAGAAAAACGTCCAACGAAACCGTACTACATATACGTAGGTACGGTGCATGCCTGGATCGGTCGAGCTCTCACTCGTTTCTTCGATCGACACAGTTAATCCATTGTACATTCCAGAGCAAAGTAGGCTTTTCTTGGTTAAGGTAAGGGGAGGAGACTCCTACCATTTACTTTCGATCTTTGGGGGATCCTAGGAATAAGAAAATCTAGGACTTAGATTGGGAGAATCCTAGGGGAACTTAGAATCTAGGGTGGGATCTTAATTTAGGATTCTCCAAATCTAGGTTCTCAACTTAGGTCTTAAGTTCCCCTAGAGTTCCCCCAATCTATATCCTAAGTTCCCCTAGGATTCTCCAAATCTAGGTCCTCAACTTAGGTCTTAAGTTCCCCTAGAGTTCCCCCAATCTATATCCTAAGTTCCCCTAGGATTCTCCAAATTTAGGTCCTCAACTTAGGTCTTAAGTTCCCCTAGAGTTCCCCCAATCTATATCCTAAGTTCCCCTAGGATTCTCCAAATCTAGGTCCTCAACTTAGGTCTTAAGTTCCCCTAGAGTTCCCCCAATTCATATCCTAAGTTCCCCTAGGATTCCTCCAACCTAGGTCCTAAGTTCTGTTAGACTTTGTTATACTTTGCACTCAAATGTACAAAATACCTCAATTTGAATGGAAATTAAAAAAAGAATTTCTTATCTGACTTTATTTGTTATATAAAAGAATAAAGTTACAGTGTCATTGCTCCTTTCGCTGGCATTTTTGGAAAATATTCCAACTACATCTCGCATTTATTCAGAAGAAAAATATTTAGGTCTCCTGATTAGCATTTACAGGCTATTTATGCGGTCCACTGCTCACTGGACGGTGATTGCCGCTATCATGGAAACTAATGCGTGCAAATGACACAAATTCGAACTGTTGCATAGTAATTTATAAACAGTAAAGTAGACCTACATTCGTCGGTGCAAATGCCTTCTGGCTCGAGTGTCATACTCAGAGAACAGCTATAATCATCCATAATAACAAAAGGATTAATTCCAATTTTAGAAATTACTCATTTTTTAATTTCTTTTTTATCTAATAAGGAACTAAATTTGGATCTACTATGCTCGGTCGGTAATCTAGTTAAAATGCAGCCTTGTACATAGCGCCATCTTCATAGTATAATTTCTTCCAGGTACCGCTGGACCACCATTGATAAAACCTGTCAGTGAATCAGCTGATCAGTTATTCACGTACGCTAGATCAGCTGTGAGCAATCATGGACGCGTTGAAGGAAGAAGATTTTGTGATACCCCCAGTTAAATACGAATGTAAGTACCTACTCATTATCCCATACGCATAACAATGTAGTAAATTCAATAAAAGACAGTTTAACCTATTTAAAACGATATAACCGGCAGCCGGCGCGCCATTGTACCGGCATCCATTTTGCCACATGTGAAAGCGTCAAACGTTAACCTCAGAACCTTATTTCACAGAGAATTTTCTCCTTAAATAAGCCAAGACATGTGTAACTCTTTTGTTTTAGATTTGGATCACACAGCGGATATGCAGTAAGTATTCAATTTGTTAATCCTCCGTGATGAAGACCGATGTATTTTAGAGGTTACTTGCATGGATAACCTAAAACGAAATACGGAACTACGAATCGTTAAGACTAACAAAAAAAAGAAAAGTACATCTTGAAAAATTGTTTTAATATTGTTAATTGAGTATAAATTATAATGTTTGTCGGTTTTTGTAGATTACACGCATGGGGTGATACTATGGAGGAAGCTTTTGAACAATGTGCAATAGCCATGTTCGAGTTAATGACGGATTTAGCGCGGGTTCAAATAAAACAGGTACACAAAGTGGAAGCTGAAGGGCACGACATGGAGAGCCTTCTCTTTCATTTCCTTGATGAATTATTGTTCATGTTTAGTGCCGAGCCGTACATCGTTGCAAAGGTATATTTGATCTTATACCGAAGTCATCACCTCCGACTATACGAGCTTGTTTATGAAATATTATTTCTTTTATACATCCTGCAGTTCCCTTTATTATCTCATTGTCAATCCAAGCAACAAAATAAAGCGTATTCTTAGAATTTCCTGTAGCCGTTTGTAAGAAAGGTAACTTTATGTTGTCAGAAAGTGGAGATCGTTACGTTTGACCGCGAGAACTTCAAGATCACCGCAGTAGCGTTTGGAGAAGAATTTACAATAGGGAAACATTCTCAGAATGCTGAAGTAAAAGCTATAACGTATTCAGCTATGCAGATCCTCGATCGTCCGCGAACTGAACGTCCTGAAGTTTTCGTGATCGTTGACATATAGTTGTTTTGGGCCCAGTTCGGTGTTTCGTTTGATTTCTTGACGCGCCCTTGGCTTAACACTTTAAATACAAAAGTGGGAACGACCGCATGGATACAGGAGCAAGTAGGGAGGGTACACCTCCCTTACATCCTACATAGGGTACGATCCTTTTGTAGTTGCGTAGGGTTCAAATAAATACGTTACGAAGAAAACACCGGGCTCCCTTCTTGGCGACCTATCTCAGGTACGTGTCAAGGAGTCACGGAACCCTGGATTTATTAAAGACACTGTTCAACGTCAAGTTAATTCTGTCAACGTTTAACCATATGTAAATATTTTAATTTTTAATATTACCCTCTGTAAGTATTCCTGGATTCATTATTTTTATCAGAAGCTACCATAATAATGAATTATTTGCGTTTGAAATCCAAAGAGTATATGAAATATGTACCATCGAATATCGGTGTATTTTTGTATACATTAAATAAAGACCGTTTTCTAATGTTTCTTATCATATGTAACAATTAATAATGAATATCTTGATTGATATTCATGGCGAGTAGAGTGAAATTTCAATTGGAAGGAATCGATGAAAACAGAAGTTGAAATAGAGATAACCTTCTGATCTGAAAAACAAGCATATGTAAAGTGAAACGAGGACGAAACCGAGACCTACTTTTACACGTGCAAAGTGTACGGCCCTGATTCTAACACCCCTCCATCGTGAAGGAAGCGACGACCGCCCGCTTAGTTTCGGGCAAGAAACGACAGGCAGTGGGATCCTCCCAATCTTCGGAAGTGTGTGCAATTGAGGAAAGGGAATCAAAGAGTTTCTGAAATTACATAATTCGAGAGTGCGTTTTCTCGTTAGTTTCTTCCTTGCCCCCTTTCCTACGTGATAAGGCCCACGTTAAAGGGACTCACTGCCAACATCAAGCGTGGACGGTTGTTTCGAAAGCGCACACCCCTGACCATGGCGGACCGATACGGTAATAATTTATAAAAACAATATATAACATCGTTCCGAGATGTCAGAAAGTAATAACCGATAGAATCGAGACGAACGTCTGTTGGAAAAGTCGTGGCATAGGGATTTTTCACTTACATGCCGGAGCTTGCGTGGCAGTTTCGTGGAAAACGGGACGGACAGTTTTGGCGCGTGTGCTCTTTAATATCCATAATTACCTGAAACGTTCCATGGATCCATCGTTTTTCTCCAATTATTATCGTCTAAATGAACGTGACACGAGATGCCGGAAAAGTACAACGTTCTGTGCCTATCGTCGAACATCTAACCCTAAGAAATACAAACAAACAACGGTGTCGAATTCTGGAAAGTTGTCATCGTATCGAGTGATTCGGTTAAGGAATAAAACAGTGGGATAGACGTAAGTTCGTTGAAAAAAATCAAAAGTTGACACGGTCTAGGAACTTTTTTGGATATCTGCGATAGCTGGCGGCGCGGTGGTTTACGGAGAAAAGCGAAGTGACGGTTTTGGCGCGCGTACTCGACTCCTGTGTGCGACCGGCAGATGGCCGGCGCGCGTCCACGAACACACCAAACATGACAAGCGCCTAAGCACGTACTACCACTGTGACAGGGACGCGTTCAAGAACATATCGAAGCATTGGTAGAAGGCCACTACTACATTTAACATAGAACGCTCTGAGAGCCCATCGACACGAGGTTCGGTATTACTACCACTGGTACAAGCGGTTCTATCTGCCTCGTAGCCCGAGCCAGTTGCCAGCGCGCCAGCCAGCCCGTCCATCCGATCACCCAGCTCACGCACGAGCCGGCCTCGTGTGCGCGCGCGACACCCCGATAGAAAAGGTTCGTTTTTCTCGCCGGTGGCTCGACGGATTATGCCGAGGCGGGGCTTGTCGTGAACTCTAGATCCCGTACATTCCTAAGAAGCTGAAAACTCGACGAATACACGAACAGCTTGGTCCCTGTACTCGATTATTTCGGGCCCTCGGTCTGCTTGGCTGTCGTTCCTATTGCCGAGATCGGCCCCGCAGAAAATGGACACCGCACCAGTGCGGTAGAGAGACAGAGCGAAACAGAGAGATATATAGAAAAAGAGAAAGAGAAAGAGAGAGAGAGAGAGAGAAAGAGAAATAAAGGCCACGCAACTACTACGACTACGAGGAGGACGACGACAACGGGTATAAGTTTGAGAAAGAAGGACAGAGGGAGAGAAAACGAGCGAGGGCGAGGGATTATAATCGTATGTACGAAGTGTGTGTACGATATACAGTAGCGAAAAGCAAGAGAAACATTTCGTGCACGATTAGCCTCGGGAGACCGGGTTAAAACTCAGACATCCCGAGCCGCACGTTTTTATCCTGTCCTGTCATCGACAGGCTTCAGTGAAAATTTCATCTAGAATTATCGACACAGCGTGACAACAACGATCATAACCACGACGGCCAAGTATTTGCCATCGAGGAGGCACGGATATGCCTCGCTCCTCGTTGCTGTGACACGCGCCGCGCCGTGTGCTGGCTGAACCTCCCGGAAGAGAGCGTGGGCCTTCGTCTCAAAATACTGTGTGTGGTTTTCTACCGCACACTCGAGAGCCAAGTAAGTGAATAAACACGCGCAATTCGTTTCAATATTCATTTGTTTCGTGTAATCGTGTCCCCTGGAATTAACATTCTTTCAAAACGCTCCTCGTTTTCCAAGCCAGCCTGTCCGAAAAAAAAAAAAAACGTGTGCACGCCAACACTGTTTCCTTTCTCGTAATCCTAGGGGAAAAAGATGTGCTTACTGAAGCATATAAACAGAGAAAAAAGATGGAAAAATGGTCCGTTATTTCGAGCGCAACCGATTTGGTGCGTTGAAAGTGGCTGGCATCTCACACGATCAATCGCGAAAGCGTGCACTGATTCTAGGTTTCCTCATGACCGTGCCGGTAGCACGCCTAACTAGGGATACTCTAGTCCCGGCTTGGCTCTTTAAACGGCTCTACGTATTGCGTGCGAATCGTAACGTTTCTTTGTGTGCGTATCTGTGCGGCAACCGATGTTATGTGTGTGTGCGCGCGTTCGCATAATCTCGCTCCCTCGTTGTCCGCTCGCTCGCTCGCTCGTTTGCTCTCGTATGCATGGCCGCTTCGGTGCGTAGCGTGCGGATTGCGCGAGTACGCATTGTCGCGTTCAATACGATCGTAATTCGTCTGTTATTTAATCGTGAACTGGTGTTCGACACGCGGTATTCAGCAAAAGGAAGAACGAATAAAAAACCACCCCATACACCTTCGATCGACGTTAACAGCTGATCGCGGCCACTTCTATGTATGTGTGTGAAGCAGACTACCTCATGTACACGGGGGGGTTATATTTTTTTATTTTTCATCACTTGGTTATGATAAGAGAAAGAGAAGAATTCGGGATCCCGTCGATAGACATTACGACCTGTGCGGTTTCCACGAGCGGAAGAACACAAAAAAGGGGGGACAGTAAGGTTCATCGCTCACATCTGGGGCCTGAAGCCTCGTGCACACGAGGCATGCCCCGGTTTATTTGTACGATATCCATTGGACGTCTTTTTGGTGTATTTTCTTCTCTTGTGTAGTATATATCTTTTTTTTTTTTATACTTCACACGAATTATAAAAATGTTTTCGAACGAAAGAAAAGAATTGGAATTATTGAAACCTCCTTAAAGGACGCCGGAACGGATAATATTCGTGTTTTAAAGAGCATCGGGTCTGTCTACCAATCGATGGCCACCGCTAGTTCTCTCTACATCCAGTGCCGTCGACGCCAGTTACACTAGTCCGGTTTTATCTTCGAGATAATATCCTACCAATCAATGCCTCCGCATCGTGCATTGCTCCCAACCTTCGAATGCGCTTTACAGTGCTATTGGCCTCACCATCTCGTACGTTGCGCGGCGATGTGTACCCGGCCAAACAAGTGAAAACGAGACAACCACGCAGTTCAACCGGGAGTTTGCTTCTAAAACTGCTTACAACGCAAGGCTGCTGTAACACGACGATCCTGCGGCATGCCTCTTTAAACCACACCCGGAACGCTTGCCTCGTGTACTCGAGACGCTTGCTCTTTTTTTCGAAAATTCTCGTACGGCCGCACTGTGGGTCTCTCCTGTGTCAGGCGCGTAACCAGACTTTTGAAAACGGGGACCTTAGGATGGAATATTCTACTCTTTTTCGCGGCAATTTCGTTTAGTTCCCTATTTCTAACCGAGAAAGATAATATAACAGTGTGTTGTACAAAAAATTGATTCGATGGAATTTTTCAACGAATTTTTATTCGATAACTGTTGCATACATTTAATAATTATATTTTGTTTGTTTTTGAATTTCAATCGTTCACACGTTATTAAACAAGAATGTAAAAATATCATTTAAGCATACTTAATACTGTACAGAGATTTATTGGTCCTCGCTTATCGGCTTGGTTTTGAAACAACACCGATACGAGATTGAAGTCTTGTTGTTAATTGTTGTTAAAATTTATAAAATAAAATTGGAAAATCATGCGATGAACATTTTATATTTATTTATTATTTGCTTTGTTATCTTTCTCGGCAGTTGGAGGTTTTATACGCTCTTCTTACAGTACAACATGGAAATTGACCTGTAATTTTCACCAGATGTTCAGTTCTTGCGGAATTGTCACTTTGCCGTTTGCTCGACACCACTTCCGTTTCGTTATTCCATAGAACGATTACATATGTACTTACATACACGTTTATATTCCAAATGCTTTCATTTATCCTTATTCATTTATGTTTATATATAAAATGCGTTTTTAAATTAGGATGTAAGTTATAATTTATACTAGCAAATGCGATAAATTTGAATTGAATTAAAAAATTAAAAAATCACAACTGTTATGATATACAAATTGTATAGATATATTAAAAATTCATTCACTGGTTTTCCTGTTAGATGATATAATTATGCAATCAATGTTTTGTCATTAAGCATTTATTTTTCTTTTCATTTGACATGGGTGTTGGTTGTTTTCTCAACGAACACGCATGTAAAATTCTTTGAAATACGAATTCTATTATTAGGATCTACCAATGTTACTTGATTTCAGAACAAAAAGGCTCTCCCTTGTACTGTGTGTTCTTTGATATGCATCTAAAAAGTAGCTTCTCCTTAAATGTGTTATCGCGACTGAATAAAATACAGTCAGAAATGAGTGACAATGACAAAAACTCGGGAACGAAGGGACGACGATCGGTAGAAGTTTTCTATGAATCTGCACATTTAACTGTCAATAATTTTCATATATGAATGATATTTTTTGATAAAGCGTACTATCGACAAGGTTAACAAGGTATCTGGATGTCTGATTTAAGTATTGCAGTTTCAATTTTTATAGGTTCGCTTTCATTCTTCACGTTCGATGTTTCATTAATCACATCATAAATAATGCCTCATCCAAGATAAGGAAACTGTCTTTTAACATCGAATGTTAAGAAATAAAAAATACGTGTCCGCCAAAATAGTGTACACTTATTAACCTTCATGGACGATGCTAGAATGTGAGGCACGTTTTCTAAAAAATTTCGAAACTTCAACGTTGCAGAACGAAAACAGGAAATACGTTTTTAAATAAACGTATTAAAATAGAATAATAAATTATAAAAGAAAAATGTGTTCATTGAAATAAACTAAATAAATGTTTGTGATTGTAATGGTAAACTTTATTGCTAAAGGTACACTTGGGGGATGATTTTTCATGTTATAAAGATACAAGAGTTGTTGATGTACTATATGTGATTGTTTCCCCATTACTATAATTTAATATATTTCATTCTGACTGTTGTAGATTCTTATAAACAATAAAGATGCCTCGAGTAAGGAGACAGGTGGTCTTGGAAGATCCAGCCAGGCCTGTTACACCAGACATGGTGGAAACCAAATTGAGTATGTATTAACAGCAGGTTTGCTGTATAATTTTCCTGTAATTTCACTACATGTTTCTACATACATGAATTATTTTCAGTGAAAACAGAATTCTTGGATGATGGCTCTTTGGATGAAGTACAAGCACAAAAGGTAGCTGAAGAAACGCCAAGTCCTCATCTTCAAGACCATCAGTATGGACAAACACCTTGTTATCAAGTAACAAGGAAACCTACACAACCACCACCACGAACTGAAGTAAATAAAGACTGTATTTATCAATAATTTTTAAGAAGGTTCACTAGTGAAATGATTGTTCGAACATGGTAACTTTCTTTTTATATACTAAAGGTCTTAAACACCGTCAAGAAATGTTGCTTTCTTAATGCACTAGTTTAATATTCTGTTTTTTTTTATATTTGACTAATGTTTAATAATAATCATTTAATATCGTCTTATTTTGGTATGTTTGTTGTAGCAAATATCGGTTCAGGCGGTGAAACGAAGACTGAATTTGGAAATGGGAGCAACAGGTCCCAGCCAATCTGCCTTTAAGGCTCCTAGAGGTAAACGTAGGAGATCTGGTTCGAATTCTCTAACTGGCCACACACCTACAAAAAGTAAATTGTATTTTTGTTTTATTCATAAGTTTCACTTCTTATACATCTTCTAGGAAAAAGAAATATTACCTTAATTGCAGGTAAAACGGTAGAGAGAACGCGGTATGATACATCATTGAGCTTACTTACGAAAAAGTTCATACATTTAGTTGAAAGCAGTCAAGACGGTGTTGTAGATTTAAATGTAGCGTCTGAGAAGTTAGAAGTACAGAAACGTCGTATATACGATATTACAAATGTGTTGGAGGGTATAGGTATTTTGGAGAAGAAAAGTAAAAACAATATACAATGGAAGTACGTTGTTTACTATTTACCGAAAAAAAAAAAAAGAATTGTATCTGGGTTAAATATGGAACATAATGATTGTGTTTTATAGGGGCGGTCAGTTACCGAACGATAGGAACGATATAGCTGATCTCAGAAGAGAGGTGGCTGATTTAGAAGCTAAAGAAAATACTTTGGATCGGTTAATTCATGGTGCAGATAAAAACCTTAGGGAATTGTGCGCCGATAGACAATACGCTTATGTAACGTATCACGATTTACGTTCTGTCCCAATGTACAAAGACCAGGCTATAATGGCAGTAAAAGCTCCGCCAGAAGCCACTTTACATGTTCCGCAACCTATCAATAATCTTGGCCAACAAAAGGTAACTAGTTGCTTCCTATGCGAATAGTTAGACGAATGAAAATTCATTCCATTCAACGTATCCATTGATATGTTTCCAGCTTCAAATGCACATGAGGTCGTCTCATGGAGAAATAGAGGTATTCCTCTGTCCTGATGACCCTACAGTTAAAACGTCTCCCAATCCGGGATATACGACGACGCAACCTGTGCCTTCGTCAAAAGAATCCGAAATACCCGGTCTCCCTCCTGAACTGCTGGTCAACGGAGGAAGCGGGGTTCGGGTCGAACCAGTACCTTCTGTTGAGAGTACGTTGAATACTCGTTCGTGTACTCCGGTTGTATCTACGGTTACCAGTTTAGCAGGAATGAGGGACGCATTGTTATGCGAATCTGATGACTATGGACCAATGGGTGGTGGCAAATTCCAACTTCAAACGGAGGATCAAATCAACACTCCAGGTAGGATACCGTCCATCTTATGAATTAAGATGTATTCAAACATATTTTCCTTCTCGTTATCGTTCAAGTGAAATAGATGTATATTGCGTTAATTTCAATGCTTTATTAATTTAATAATATTTATTTTTCTTTATTTTATGTTTCGCGTATACGTTGAACATTGCTTTCCTCTGCATGTAAGCACTGTTATATATTTTTTAAATGCTGGGCATAAAATACTAATGATACACAAGTTTTATTCTCACCTTCTTCAATCGTTTAGTTGTTTATAATAAATTAATACTTCACCTACACACTGCAGAGGTATACTTGAATTTTTTATTTTTTTTACTTTCGAGACTTCCGGACAAATAGTGAAAAAATGTATAAATTTAGAATTTTTTAGTTCAACTTGAAAAAGAAATATCGTGCATGTTTGGAAGAATTATTTTCTATTTCGATTTGAATTCCATTTACTCAAGCTATACCTTCCTTACTTCTTCCTCTGCCTTTTCAACATTGGAGGATAGCCGTACCCTGATGGAGCTCTGGCTGTGACTTGTGTGTTAAATAAATAAAAATCACATCACAGGCAGAGTTCTAATTAGGTAACGGTTTCAAACAACAAAAGCTCGTGTCGCGCGAAGGTACGTCTCATGGGTAAAACAATCATTTGCTTATTCGTATATTAACGCAAATCTGTGCTTCGTCTTTTTTTTTTTCTTTTTCTAGCATTTGTCTGCTGCACAATAATTTCCCCCTAACTGCTTCCTCTAATCTGTGCCCTATGATGCATTGCCCTTTAATTTTGTACTAAACTGAAATTTTCGTGATCAATTGATATTCTAATTAAAATAAAATAACATGTAGACACTACCACTCATGAAAGAAAGAAAATATTAAAAGCAGAGGATGTCCAATGAAAGTGGCTGAAATAAGCCCAACTATCTTCTGGTTCTTTTTGTTACAGATCTAAGTTTTTTCGAATTTGGAGAACACCTGCTGTCCCTGGAACCGCCTCTTTCCGAAAACGACTATTCGTTCTCGTTAGGCACGGAGGAAGGGCTGTCGGATCTTTTTGATTTCAAATTTTAAAGATGTCGTCCTGATTGTCGTAATCGTGATAGCACTTTTGTCTTTTTGGACTACCACTCTGAGTTCGCCTCCCAAACATTCGAACGGATAGCGATCATTTTGTTAATCCAATGATGACCGATTTCACGTCATAATTATTCCCGATTGGCGATCTTTATCATTATTATTTCCTCCTCAAACGTGATCTTACGTTCGAATGATTGATACGCTGGTTTAGTCATGCTTCTTAGTTTTACAAAAAAAGAAAAAAGAACAAAAAAAAAAGAAAGAAAATACGCGATCGTGTACATAAATAGAAGGCGTTTATCACTCGCGATACCGTATAGTATTTTGCCGACAATTTTTTTAAAAAAATTATTTTTTAATCGCGATTCGTTCAGCAACACACACACACACACACGTATACAGTATCACGTCGGTGATTTTCGAAATTCCGCCTCATTGAAAGGATCTCAAAGGGAAGTACTGCGAAGCGAAGAGAAGGGACAAACATATCACGCCTCGGGTTACTAGTACATCGGCAAGCGATTAAGGATGAATGTTAAAGCGATAAATCATTGTCTTCTCAACGAAGACGCATCAAGATTTATCGCTTGCGATTCAAATCATTTCAAGCCAAAAATGACGCTTGCTATGCGAACCAATTTATAGAAACGCATTTGTTAGAAATATTTTTGTCAATGTTTATCGTTCATCGTCTGCTAATGTACTATGGTAGCCTGGTGTTAACACGTTGACCGTGATGCGATTGAAATTCAATTTAGATGAAATATCATTCTACTAAAAAATGTACACTAGTCATTTTAAAGCAACCAATTAGATTGAAATTATTATTGATCCTTGATCTATCTCTACTGGCGGTCAACTTGTTAATACGCGGTGGTCGAGTATTTCCGGCTTGATACGGTTCACGCCGATATTGAGTTTCGTGGAATATATTAAATTATGTTGGCGAAACGACGCCAATTTATTTCTGTGCAATCTGTAATAATACTGTATATCGAGGTAAGAGTAAAAGCGCGGGGAAGAGAGACGGAGATGTATTCGAGAATTTCAAAGAGAGGAGAGACTGCAGATTCGTGACGAACAATTTATAACGATTTTCGTTTTCCCCCCTCTGCGATCATTGAATTGTATAAAGTGAATAGCGCGTGAATATTAATTCATCAAAAATGAAATTCCCTCCTAGCGTATAACTATTTCTATCGAGGAAAATTTCTGGACGGTTGTTTTCTCTAGTCGCTAGGACTGAGTCGTTTTTTTATCTCTATCTGTTTTATTTTTTTTTTTTCTTTTGAAATCGCGTGCTTGACACCTTACCCATCGCTAGCAGATAAAATAGATAAGCACTGTTGCTTTTTAACAAGGTCTCGATTCTTTCAATGGCACGTTATAGATTCTATTTTTCAATCAGTCTAATGTTATTTACACTCGGAGCGTTAATTGTGGTGCACGTGATTTTTATTGCTTCGAATCCAGAAGTGTTTATTATCAAATTTGGTGATAAGCTTCCGGTTGGTAAGGTGTCGAGACGAGAGAGCAGCGTTCAGGAATAATCGCGTTCGGGTAAATTTATCGGTACGATAGTGTAGCTTGTCGATTGCGAATCGTTTGTAAAAAAAAAAAAAATGTATGTCAGGGAGACATAGTTTTTATTCTATATACTTTTGTAATTGCTCGGTGCGGATTTTTGTATATTTCGATCCATGGGGAAAAAAAAAGAAATTCATTGATTCTATACAGACACGTATACACGCACGGTCATCCAACGGTACCGTTGATAATATAAATCTAATTAAAGAATCGCGTTGGATTAGCATCGAATATGATGCCACGAACACACGGAGACGAACTCGAGCGTACAAGAAAGAGAGAAACAAATCTTAGACTGTAACCTTTCGCGCATGTAACACACGTATTTAATTCGATTCGTAACGACGGAGAAGGTCTAAGATTCCTTTCAGGAATAACAGTACTTGTTCAGAACCTGATTTGTAAAAAAAAATAATGAAAAGAAAGGGGTTCTTCAAAGAGAACTTTGAAGCCAGTGCAACTTGAATTTCAACCGTGCTTGGTACAGCACCGACGAAGAAAACGCTTTGAGTCTTAACGTACATATATAAATATAATAATATAACTCCTATATAAGACAAACTGAGGATATTTGTTCGATGTTCCTGAAGAAGATAATTCAAGGATGCACTGGAGAGAATCGTCTCAGCTGGAAGTCTCTTAAGGATGTACTCTAACGTACAACTTAGTGTACGTCCAAAGCCATAGTGCCTACACAATAATGATCACACCCTTCTGTAACTGTAAATAGTTTACATACTATACAAAAATATATAAAAAAAAAAAGCAAAGTATATATATATATATACATTTATATAGAGTGTGTGTATATATATATATATATGTGTGTGTGTATATAGAAGTGTAAGGAAGTGAGGACCCCCCTGATGGATACAAAAGAGAGAAACCAGATGCTGCGAAAATACACCTCATTACGGTTATCACAAACTATCCGATTAGTTAGTTTTAATTATTATTAATAATTAATTATTAGACGGAGGAGAGATGTTAGTTTATAAATTTTACTTATTATATATATGTACGTGTATATATGTAATAAGTGCGTATGTTTTTTTATAGTCAAAAATGAATATCGTGCAGAATAAAATGAAGAGACTTAATGGATTACTTAAAGAGAGAAGACTAGCAAGCGTTCTTATTTTTCTTTTCTTTTCTTTCTTTTTTTTAAATGAGATGTAAAAGTGTAGGCAGACACGATGAATGATATTTGTATAAAGAAGAAATGTTTTTATCGCTACGTGTATTTATTTCAATTGAATAGCGTGTACTTCGTGAGGGGAAAAAGGTGATAGAAGGAGGATATAAAAATGTGTTGCGAATGGATTATTCTGCACGATATTCGACACGCAATTCACCGATTCGCAACAGAGAGGATTGTGTATTAGTTTTCGTTTCTAATTTTTTTTTTTTTCAAATTGTACATTGGTGGCATCGCGCTTTTTTTTCATACGCATCGTGCAACGAGAGGGGAAGCAAAGTGAGAGCGAAATTACGGGTGAATGGTACACATGTGTGAATGATGATCAAACGAATGATATTAATGATTCGAATGTTCGGTGATCAGTGATCTCGATCCTGGCACAACCAGTGAGAAGTTAACAATATTTTCTACCTGAATAATATTTGCGGGGATCTAACGAAGTCTGAGCACGCGAGACTTCTCATAATTTTACTCTTACGAAAGAGTTGATCGGAAGGTGACACGAATAACAGTGATTTCAAACGTTCTCAGACTTCATCAGATCTTTTTATAATAACTTATCATGAAGATGGCAGTCCATCGTTTCGTTTTTAACCCGATATTCGTAAAACTACTACCACCCGTTTCTGCCAGTCTGTCGAATAAGGCGCCTCTTGTATTATACACAGGCTACAGAGTACGTTCATTTCTATTTTATTTTTTTTTTTTTTTTTTGTTAAGTTTCATTTAGCGAGACTTTTATAGGCACAGCATCGGAAATAAATTATTTCAACGAGGAACAACGATTTAAATGAAATTGCATTTGAAAAAGAAATTTAGTCTTGTTAGAAAACGGGAACGTACTTTCTTCTAGGAACGTATTTGAGAGACTGTACAGAAGTAATGGTAGAGAGGAAAATTGATTCTGCTCGATTGTCTTAGGGAAAAGAAAAATTGAACGATGTATGAACCGATATGACGAACGTGAATTTTGTCATATTTTAACGGGCATGACCCGCCGAAAGACAGTAAAAGAAAAAAAAAAAAGAAAGAGAGGAAGAGAGAGAGAAGACGAAGTTACAAAATATAACCTTGTGTAACGTCATAGGGAGATGTGATGTTTTTTAATTTTCCATAACCTTCGTATTCGCTTGTCTTGTGCAAAAAAAATGAAAACAAGTATTTCGGTGAAAAAAAGAACCCTTTTACTTTGTTATAAAAGTAAGACCTATCATTCGTTGAGACTCGATTTTAAATTTAAGTTCGTTCTGATAGTTTCGCGTGAAAAAGTTCCGTTTCACGTTCAATGGAAATTGTATGCTTTGCAAATGTCTATATCAAAATAGCGAATACTATAGTATACGCAGAAGAAATATTTTTTATGTATGTTTAATACGTATAAACGGTACGATTGAGAGAATAAAACGTCGAAACTTGAATTTTTGATCGTTACGAACGTATATGGAATCAGTAGCGGAACACTTAAAACATTTTATGAATTTTTGCATGAATAAAGTAATCTTGCAATATTTTATTAGATATATTATTTTAATAAAAACTTTCAATAACAGAAACGTCGAGGAAGGTGCAAAAACATTGACCATAATGTGTTAATTATATTGAATAAAGTACCTTTTCTTATACGGCGAAGTACGCATGCGCGTGCGTTTGGTTCTGGTTAGATGCGCGCCACCGGCGGCTTTCCGTCAGTCGTGCGCCGTCGGCTGTCGGGTGTAGGTGCGTCTTCTTGCGTTGTGTATATTTTGACGTTTTATATACAGAACGGTATTATATACAGAAATAAAATTTTAAGTATGGTGTATGTTATTGTCTACTTCCATGCTTGTTTATTACACCACAATATTATAAATTGAAATAAAATGAATTATAATTGTAACAGTCGTAACAAACCATTGATTTTATTTCAATTAAAAATATAAAATGTTTTCTTAGCATTGGTTTGTTAGAACAATCATTCAGCTTAAATCGAGAAACAATTTGAAGTTTCGAACTGATGATTTAAATTTGAATTGAATTTGATTTCCTCGTACATGTTAAGTAATAGTAGAGACGAAAATTCTCTAGTAGGGTAGCCATGTTCCTAGCACGTAAGCTCGCATTGTGTACTAGCCTTAACGTATATAAACATAAAATAAATATCCCGACGCCGCTTTCAAAGTGTGCTTTAAATTGATCGCTGGCAATCAATTGTTTTCCGTTGGCGCGAATTATCAAGCGATTTATTAAATTTAGGTATTGTTTAAAACTGACGATTCTAATAAAATAGCCAAAATAAGCAATTCAAAGGACACAAGTATGCCACCCAAGTGTAAATTTCAAGAAGGTAGACACTTAATTTTTAATACAACTCTATCGAATGTTCCAGTGTACGTTAGATCCATTCCTGTAACTGAATATTACGTATTTTTTCTGTTTATCATGGATTTTGAATGTTATTTACAATCGTTACACGATCGTTTATAGGGGAGAAGGTTCTATGTTTCCATGGGCCATTAATTTATGAAGCAAAATGTCTAAAGTCCTCCATTACTAAGGAAAAACAGATCAAATATTTTATTCATTATGCTGGTTGGAATAAAAAGTAGGTATCCGATTCCATCTTATCTATTCCATACATGATTGAAATTACAAATCATAATATGATGTAAATAGCTGGGACGAGTGGGTTCCGGAAAGTAGAGTTCTCAAGTACAACGAGGCAAATGTGCAGAGACAAAGAGAGGTTCAAAGAGCACATTCTAATCAACAATCAGCACAAAAAACTAAGAAAGGCAGCACTTCCTCTAAAACTCAGGGACGTAGGAGTGAAGGTGTACGTGAAAAAGACACTGATAGTAGAGCTAGCACTCCTGTTGCCACGGTTGACAAAGGTGTCAGCCGATTTAGCAAAGGTACAAGCAGTAGTGTAACGCCATCATCCTCTCATGAATCTACATCGGAAGCTCCTCGTAAAAAACGGAGGTTTGTATTAAACAAACTTTTCTTAATTGCATATTAACTTGTATCATGCTAATTGAGGCAATTAAAATTTTTTGCAGCCGATTAGAGCCATCTGGTGAAACTGAAGAATATCTCACCAAAGTAGAGGTTAAAATTAAGATTCCAGAGGAATTAAAATTTGTACTTATAGATGAGTCTGAAGTTATATTAAAGCATCATAAATTACCTGCTTTGCCTGTAAAGAATACAGTTGACAAGATCCTTGATGATTATGTTGAATCAAAATCATCAGGAAAAAATGATTCTGTCAGGTATTGGTACCAACAATTTTTATATAGACATATTTATTTATTTATTTATTTATTTATTTAATATATATTATGTACAACTTTCAGAGAAAGTACGTTAGAAATAACTAAAGGAATTCGTGAATACTTCAATATATCTCTAGGTTTACAGTTACTGTATAAATGGGAACGTCCACAATTCATTCAAATTATGAATGATAATCCTGAAACACTGCCCAGCCAGTTATATGGTGCATTTCATTTATTAAGGCTATTTGGTACTATTTTTATTCGTATCTTAAAATCGTGATACTTAATGAAAGTAATGATGTTTATTCGAATAATTTTTTTAGTGAGACTCGGTGGAATGTTGTCGTACACTACACTGGATGAAAGAAGTATACAATTGCTGCTATCCCATTTTCACGATTTTTTACAGTATTTACAGAAAAACAATGCTGAACTGTTCAATTTGCAGCAAGATTATGCGGATTCACCACCTGATTATCATAGGAAATATGCCTAGATTAGTATAAATAAACTGATACATTTAATTACTTCAAGCAATAATGTAATTTCAGATTTATTTTACATGGCAGCTGCAATATTTGTTCGAAAAAATATGTGTACTGACATTGTTGTAATTACTTTTTATACAAAATAGGTTGTAAAGAAATTGACAAATTTTACACGTTGTTAAATATTATCCAAAAGTATTTTAAATTGTAAACTCGATCTTTTATTTGACATGTACAGAAAAAATATAATACATTTAACGCTATATGCTTTAATTTAAACTAAAATAACATTTATTTATTGTAAACATACATATATTACAACTTTACTGTACCTAATTACAATTTTATACGTATTCGAGGACATTTGACTAATAAATCTTTTTAATTTCCACCAGATCATTGAAACCGGAAGGACTGAACTTCGACGCTACCTAGGAGGATCATATCTGTAACTTCCTTCCCATTAAGGTAATTTTTTATTAATATTTTTATTTATTATAAATTATTACAACTAAAATGTGTATTATAAACCGCAGTTATACGTAGATTTCTGGTTTTTCCGTCGAAAAAATAAACGCTTCCGCTCAATTTTCATATCCGCCACTAGATAGCGCAAGTCGTATCGGTTTTAAAACGCGCATCGATGGGGAGTCTGGAAACGCGTAAAAACAAGTACCGCGCAATAATTCTTGTTAATTATATCAATTACCATACAATAACGCGATGTTCTTTTACTGCTGTATCGATCTGGTTATAATACTTTGATGAAGGGTGTAAATTTTACGGGGAAAGATCGCCTAGTCGAACTATTAGAAAAGTGTAGTGATTTATGTGGGTGACAGAAAAGTACATTGCGGGATTTGCCTATCGTATTCTTTATTTCCTTATTTACTTAGAACCGTCAGTCGATAACAGCTCGTATATACGCGAAATCGACGCGAGTTATATATAGAGTTAAATGCGTACATACACAAACGTATCGTCTAGCCTGCAAACATCGGTTCAGTCAGTCAGTGGCAAGAAAAAATGGCGGATGTCGAGTTGAACGTCGACAACCTGATACAAAGATTGTTGGAAGGTACGTGATAAAAAGGAAGCCTCTGTGAAAAGAAAGTGCGAAATTGTTCTCGGTAATTTCATCTTCGATTTGGTGTACAGTTGAACGATACTTATTTTTTTTCCAAAACACCCACTGAAGATCGTTTCGTAGCGAAGTCGCGCCGCGTACATCGAGTATATACATACAAATTTTCTTTCCAGCCAAAGCAATATTAAATCGTGCGCGGTATACTTTATGACATCTAAATGTCCTGTGCTTTACGAAACCGTGAACGGTATTCTTCGTGGTTCTTTGTTTGTCGATTGTTTATTTTACTTGCGTTCTGTAGATCGAAAAAAAAAATAAAAAAAGGTAACACGCTGAAAGAGAAAAAAGAAAAAACCGATATTGATCTTCTAGTGTTGCACTCGTCGTAAATTCTTACATTGTCAGATGTCTTCAGATTTGTTCCGTACTTTTTTTTATTTTCTCAGAAGGCGAAAACTATTTTCTTTTGTTTGTTTTCTTTTTCTCATGCTACATGTCGGAACTGTTTGCGGTAAAGTATACCACACGCAGAAAGACCAGGTTCAGAAGAAAGCCAAGCTAAAAGATATTTTCTCGTCGGATTTTGTCGGTACGCAATAAGGAAAAATCCACCCCATGTAGTTCGTTTCTTTTCGTTTTTTAGTTGCGTCTTTACTTGTCTCAACGTCGTGCGTGAACGCTCGCCATCGTTTGCTTATGATTTACAATGTAAAATGATGTAGAAGCTAGATATAGTATTGTGGCACCTGCAACATTGAAGTTCTCCCAAGATATCATCTTCGTTCTCAGTTAGTCGTATCATTGTATTGTTAACGTCCCATTAGCTTTTCTGATTCTACTATATTTTTATCTGTGCTAAATTATGAGTTCTTTGTGTTATATTTGTAAACAGAGCGTATTTATCATCGCTGGTAATGAAACTTGGTTACATTTAAGCATAAAGCTTTTGGGACTATATATTTAATAACGACATTAAATTGAAATCGCATTTCTTCGAATAAGAGACCATAGTTACATAAAGGATACAACTTGTAACGATGCAATTTGCACGTAAATTATTGCTTGAATGAAAATTAGTTTACTTGCATGCTTGATATGATATTTGTCAGTGTTGGTTCATGACCAAGCTTCTATAAGTACATTACGTCTTTCTCATCTTCTATCAACAAATCAGCTCTCTTTTATATGAAAATAATATTATGTTCTCTTTGGAGGTCTTACAGCACAATTTGATGTACCTTTATGAACATATTGTTAATGTTAATGTTTGTTATCCTGGCACATGTTTCTCTCTATGTATCTCATTAATAAATGTATGCTACAACACTGGCTATTAAGTATATTTAAAATAAGTGTCTCACTTGGCATATAGGTATCGCAAATGAATGTAAACTACTTGTTATCTTTCGCAGAGATTAATGTGTTCATTATATATACACTGTTCTTTGATAAGACAACTCTTTTTCACGAGAGCTACAAGAAATTCGTTACAATTAGAATGAAGATGTTAATGCTTGGCGAAGAATAATCTTGTTTTAATCTTTTTTGCGTGCCCTAATTTTAATTTTCTTTTTATTAAAAACGATACGCAAATTGATGATTCGAACTATCGCGTTTGATCAGATATAATTATGACGATGACTCAATTTTTCTATCGTACGCTCCGTTTCCGTAAATAACCGCAAATATTAATAGACACCGTTTCCGACATTTTGCCGTTTTAGAATCATCCTATCATCTCCCCCCTCTTTTTTTTCATCTTTTTGTTTATTAATCATGATGCTTAAATACTCTTGTTGATGTGACCTTGCTGATATGCAGTTTTCCAATAACCATCATCGGCCCAGTTTAGCCGCATCGTGAATTCCTTTATAGCTATAAATAATCTAGTGACACTGATACAAGGTTCTAAAGAGCAATCTAGGGAAAAACGAAATTTCTCATTATTCTTCCTCCTATTACTACGTCCTACATTCATATATCGCGATCAGTGTGATTACACGTGACTAACCGGCCCCGGCCTTTTGTTTTCGAGTGTTCCACAAGTTTGTATACCCGTACCAGTGTATTATTCGAACTCATATAACCACTTAATCCGGTCGAAGCATTATAACTACAATGTGTGCGACAACCTTTTGTTTTCTCGGTTATTGCATCAAGAGAAAACCTATATCGGGTTGCTTGATGTTTTTACAATCGATCTTCTACGTAATGCTTCCGTGTCATCGAACAGTATTCAACCCTTATCCGCGTAATGATTGGATCATTCGAAAAGTAATTTCTTTAATTTTTAAAAAAAGCCTTCTAACCCATTAATTCCCATTGTAAACGCTTAAACGTAGCTGCGCGCGCAACTCGCTTCTCGAGCCGGCAGACAAATAAGGTGTTTACCTTGGTCAGGGCCGGCCCTGGGCCTAGACAGACTAGGCGGCCGCCTAGGGCCCCCCAGGATCCAGGGCCCCTATAAGACGATTTTGCGTCTAGAATGCAAGAATATTTACTTGAATATTAATATTCAAGTTATACAAGCTTTAATGTTAATTTTATAAATTTTATTTGAGATACTTTTTTATGTCATATATGTGAAGGGGCCCTCGGAGCTCGCCTCGGGCCCTCGAAATCTCAAGGTCGGCCCTGACCTTGGTCATTAATGGGTTAACCAAGATACACTTATTTTCCTGCGCAGTCAAGCGAAATGTGATATACGAATAATAAAGTAAAAATTTAGGTAACAGAACAGGAGCGTATGTACGCAACGGGAATTGAAATGACGAGACGATACGATCCGTGGAATCCGTGTAATCGTATTACCCTTGTTCCCCTTTTTTGAAATCGGTTCTCGACAATCAGCCACCTTCATGCTCCAGCGTAGAGTTATGCTCGATGTACCTGTGAAAACGAATCTTCGATACCTCGCGTCGACGATACTTGAAGAGAAAAAAGAAATTTAAACGTGAACATATTTTCTGGCCGCAGTCAGAGGATGCCGACCAGGAAAAACCGTTGTTATGTCGGAGGGCGAAGTGCGCGGCCTTTGCCTGAAATCGCGGGAGATCTTTCTTCAGCAGCCGATCCTGCTCGAACTGGAGGCGCCGCTTAAGATATGCGGCGACATTCACGGCCAATACACCGATTTGCTACGATTGTTCGAATACGGCGGTTTCCCGCCAGAAGCGAACTATTTGTTTCTCGGTGACTACGTCGATCGGGGCAAGCAATCGTTGGAAACGATATGCTTGCTGCTCGCGTACAAAATTAAATACCCAGAAAACTTCTTCCTGTTGCGGGGTAATCACGAGTGCGCAAGCATAAACAGGATATACGGATTCTACGACGAGTGCAAAAGACGGTACAACATCAAACTATGGAAGACGTTTACCGACTGCTTTAACTGTTTGCCGATCGCTGCGATCATCGACGAGAAGATATTCTGTTGCCATGGCGGGCTCAGTCCGGACCTTCAGGTGATTCGATCGTGGAATTTCAAGAGGATTCTTTTGGACAATTTTATTAATTATTTTGCTCACAGGGGAAAACTGATTTGGGGATTTATAGTTTCATTCTTAGACCGGAAGTAATTTCCGTGACGTTGCGCGCGGAAGTATCGCATTAATCGATGCGACCTTTAACCCTTTCGCTGCCACCACTAAGAAAAATATGCTATTGGCAAGATTTCGCCATTATAAAATTTTTAATACAAAATTTGTGGCCCCCTGGCGCAAGTTCAAAAATTCGCGTGGCAGCGAAAAGGTTAGGAACACTTCCCAACTACCACCGATTAATTGATAAAATAATAAACGACGTATAATTTATATACGAAAACTGAAAAATTTTCCAAACGATCCTCGCCAAATTTATATTCGCATGAAGGTTCCGCTTATGACGGTATTCTAAAAACGTTTTTCGAGTCTCATGCGTTGCGTTCTAATGTCGCATTAAATTTTAATAATATGCAGTTAAATATAGTTCACGTTGCATTTATATTAAAAGCTCATGGTTTCCTTTTCGCGGTATTTTATGAAAGAAACCGACCGATCGAAATATCGATTTTTTATTTATACGTAAGGAAAATGTTAAAACTAAGAAGGTATTTTTTATTTAATAGAATATGGAACAAATAAGAAGAATTATGCGCCCAACCGATGTACCTGATACTGGCCTTCTCTGTGACCTGCTGTGGTCGGATCCGGACAAGGAGGTCCAGGTATAAATTTTTAAATATTTTTATTAAACCTTAGACTAACTACATGATTTTCTTTCAGGGATGGGGTGAAAATGACAGAGGCGTATCTTTCACCTTTGGCCCAGACGTGGTGTCGAAATTTTTAAATCGTCACGATATGGACTTGATCTGCAGAGCGCATCAAGTTGTTGAAGATGGTTATGAATTCTTCGCGAAACGACAGCTGGTCACTTTGTTTTCTGCACCGAATTATTGCGGAGAATTCGACAACGCCGGTGGAATGATGAGCGTCGATGAAACGTTAATGTGCAGTTTTCAGGTCGGGTTTCTGTTCACCCCAGGCAAAAATAGATATAAAATAAATAATACGAAGGGCTCCGATTTTCAGTTGTATGCTCAGGGCTCGAGGAGCTCTCGATGCGGCCCTGATACAGTCGAGAGATTGAAAGAACATTAGCGGGACGGCAGAGGGGCAAAGGGAGCACTTCGCGCCCAAAGTTCGCCGTCTCGTTTTGTCCCAAATTTTCCGAATTTGCGATAATCTAGAATAGCATGTGCGCGAGGCGTGACCAATCGCACCCGCATTCCTTTTCCTAATGTTCTTTCCATCTCTCGACAGTACACACAGGTGGCTCGATTTTCGATTTTAATGATAAAACGTTGTTTGTGCGCAGATCTTGAAACCTTCCGAGAAGAAAGCTAAATACCAGTACTTAAGCGTGAATACAGGTCAAGCGACAAGACCATCTACGCCACAAAGGAATCCAGCCAAAAAGAAATGACAGCCTTGTACTCATCTTCTGACATCAACGCCATTAGCGGATGCTCTTGTGTTAGGTAAACTGATTTTACGTTTAAGGAAATATCTCCTATTAATGTTCTAAGGTAAACATTAGTAGGCCGAGAAAAATTTACGTTAATTAATTAACATTAAGGGGAATAACGTCGTTATACCGGAGAATGTGTAACAAAAGGTGAGGCATGGTAGTGGTGTTTGATCGTCGGCAATTATTTGTGATTGTGAGAGACTTTGAAACGCGATTTCAGTTCTTTTCTCGCCTCGTATCATTTAAATCTTAGCGTTTTAAGTAAATTATTATGTTGACTGATTAGCGATTAAAACGTTATACGTGTATTAATAGAAACTGTTCCGAGTGTGTTTCTAAAGGAACGTTCAAAAATAGAAATGAAAAATGAAAGAAAAAACAAAAAGATAATTCTAAGTTTGCTAATACTTTTCATGAGTATTAATTTTCATGTTTCAGCATGAAGACGTCAAGAGAAGTGTGTAAGATTACATCTTCCTTGATTACATCTTAATAAGATAAGTAACATAATTAAAAAAGCGATACGTTTTTTTTTTTTTTCAATTTTGAACAAGGATCACTTCCGCATTCTCTGGGAAATTATTTACGTGTATCTTCCAGATGCGGGTGATCCTTCATGCCATTAGCGTTTAATGAAGTTTCGACATTCTCATTTGATTATTTATTGCTTCCATCGTTAAATGTTCAGTGTAATTAATTAGATTTGCTGACTATTCCTAATAATTCTACTATTATTGCCATCGCTTTGCAGCTGATTTAATTACATATAATCGTTTAACAACGCGCTACCCGCGTTATGTACATAGATATTCATTTTATTTCGCTCCATGTGTTTATTTCCTTTTCTTTTCTTTTTCATCTCATCCCCATATAGATTTCAATATTTTACTTTTTAATGTTCTATAAATATTGACAGCACGTTCCAAGATACGTTGTAGAGATATTGAATCGTTTATTCTGTAAGAATGATAAATCAGAGAGGAACAGAGAGAAGCAGTATTTTTAAGATAACGATTCTATGCAGATTACATATGCTCGTAAAATGAGAATTCAAAATAATCGTTTGAAACGCAGAATATTATTATTAAGAGGTTGTCTGTAAGAAAGGATATAATTCAAACTAATAATTAATCTTTCTATTGGATACAATGCACTCAGATGATTGTCACTTCTAAGAACTTACTATTTCACTTTCAGATGTTTTGTCAGTATTTCTATCGATTCGTTGCTCATTTGAAATATCATATTTTTATCATCAGCTTAAACGTTAAGCATCGTGCAGCATTTAATTAATTTTTTTTCAGTACACGCTTGAATAGCATAGCGATTATATTATTTCATTTCAGTTTACATTTTGCAAGGCATTTATTTCTTTCAGATTATTCTCTACGCTGAACACTTATTCTTTCTAACAAATTATGCAAATGTAGTTCGCATAAAAGAAAATAACGCGTATTAGAAAGTATCGAAAAACAACTTGAATACTGACCTGTATAGAAGATAAGGATTTAAAAGAATTTACAAAGAATATATATATTAAAAATAAAAAAGGCGAAAAAAGAACAAAAAAAGAAACAATAAATTATAAAATGGAAAAAAAGAATTACCTTAGATTGCACTGTATCGTCAGAGTAAACTTAGTTCGAGAAGCGAGAAAGCATCAACGCGCGTATTATCTGAAAGTGAAATAATCAATTTCAATGTGTATCGTTAAACGATAAAAAAAAGAAAGGAAAAAATACGACCAGTGATTTTGTAATTTATGTTTGTTGAGAAATTGTTATTTGAACGGTGAAAATGAGCCATTGTCAATTTTATTTCTTCACGAGACGTTTAATTATTAATTATGGACTATGAATGGAATTTATGATAGTATCGTTTGAAGTAATTCTTCAGTGTAATCCCTGCAGGAAAAGCAAGGTCGTTAAAAAAAAAGAGCGGCTGTTCTCTTCCCGCCACTTTTCAAGCCCTGTTCCTTCTTCCCTCTGATGTATAAGTTTAATCGTAAAAAGAAGAAGAAGAAAAAAAAAAGAAGCGGTTGTGATCCCTCGGTAATGCGTTTTTCCTCCGAAAATCGTGAATTATATACACAGATATATTATATTTGTAAACGGCGGATCAGTCGTGATTCGATGATGGTTCTTCAGGGTTGAACGATGAAGGTCGATTGTAATTAAAAGCGTGGGTTATTTTCTCCATCGATCGAATCGCGACGGAACACGGCAATGCAATGACATCCTAAAGATGTAAAACTTTCAGATAATAAACATGCATATTGTTGTACAAACCTGCTCTCGTTTAGTTTTCCGGTTAGACGTCCCATCCTAACCGGAATATCGAATACAGACACTTTATAAGTTTCGACGTGAGAAAAAGAAAAACATCTTGTAATAAAATTTGGGCAGTGTTTATTTTATTCGTAGACAGAACGAACGAAAAGTACAATAAACCATGGCGACGAGAAACATAATTAATAAATAGAACTCCGTGGACGATGATACGCGCTGTGAGAAAAATAATAGTCAGGCGATAGGTGTCGAATAATTGCTTGGGATACTTTGCATATCTTTTTTTTGCTATCTTTTTACGTGGCTTTATTTGAATTTTTTCATTGATTTTTTTCGTATCACGCGTTCCATGCTGGGTGACACGGTCATCAGTAGGCGTGTGCTGGAAAAAAGACCGATTATGCGATCAGACACAAAAGAATCAATGATAAGACGAATAGCTTCGAGAATTCTAAATAAAAATCATTCTTCCAATTTTCATTCATTTTTTTTTTATTTTATTCCACAGTCTCTGGGTCAGCAGTGACCCAAGTTTTATAGAATTCTCGAGGCTCTGTTTGGGACAAAGTAAATAAATATTAGAATATTTTTTTAACAAATGAAGGGGTAGATGATGGCTCGATTTTTTCGTTCAGATGTGTACACAATTTATATACATATGTGTATTAGTCAAGTGAAATGTACATAGAGGAGTCACGTTCGAAATAAACAGAAAGAAAAAGACCTATTAGAGGGGACGTTGTAAATCCAGGCACATAAGTCACGTAGAAAATCCAAGACAGCTGTGTGACGCTGTTTTATAACAATTGTTCTTTGTTTTAATTAGATGATCACATAGTTTATGATTTTTTACAATGACACGGTTAAAAGGTCGACAATAGTTTATCGAACAGCCTATGTAACACAGACTGTGTGGTTCACCACCCTGTGATTTCTTCATTTTTTTTTTTTTTAATTAATCATTGTTACGTTTAGTTGTGTGTTAATTACTACGTCTTATCGTAGCCGGAAATATGTACAGGGGTAATCGTCTCTCCTCTCCGTTGATTATTTTGTTCACATAATTAAACGAGTAAGGGTGAAAGGGGGTTGCAAAAACACTTGACCAGATTTTTATCTTATCGCTCACTTTTTTTTCTTAATACGTGGTACGTTTATTGTACCACGGGCGGGTAAAGTGAAATCGTGGAACTGGCTTCGAATAATAGTAGTATAACGAACCTGAAATACAACAGACATATTCCGTTTACCGATGAATCTTTTTTTTTTTTAAATTTTTATCTATTCGCGGATTTTTCTTTTTAACCCTGAAATGTTGACCGAAAGAGGTACGTTTTAGGGTGATGCAGTGTTGAGAAAATAATCTAGCAAATAGAAGGCTTCGGGTAACAGATGAAGCCCGTTCAATACGAAACAATACTGCAAACTCAGCGGTATTGTCATCGAAGTAACCGATCTGGACGAGTAAAAGTTGCAAAGCAGATTTTCGACGTATTTACTCTGGGAATTGTTTGCGTAATTAATCAAATTTCATTGGTTTATTAAAATTCATTCTTTGACATTATCGTGGCATTTCAGTCAGTCCCCAGTACCGGAAGTTATTATTATATATAAATTATCGATCCCATTATTTTCCCCGGTTCAAGTGCAACTTTTACTCATCTATAAATTGTTATTATTATTTCGAGATGTTCCTTCATTTTTTTAAATACTATTTTGTTTTGTCGTTTGGCTACCAAGAGACTAATAATAATAATGATAAATAAGGAGGTAGATAATTAACTGATGAAGTGCCAAGAGGAAGAAATACTTGGCTCGAGAACGGAAGTTGAGGATCATTGTCTGGCACGAGGCAGCTCGAATTTTGCAGATAGTTTAAAGTAACAACAATATCTGCACTCGAGCCAAACGGTAAACGAATGATCAAACAATGCCAAATGTAATTTCATCGGTTTTCTTTTTTTAATCTTATGCAACCGCGTGAAGGAGATCTCAAAATAATCGTGTTTGTAAAGTATTATTGTATCACTGCTTGACATTGATATCCTGAATATCTGATTTATTGTTTACGTCGTCTTCGTGTGGAATAATTTTGTAAACCGAATCATCTTAGGATGTTATTGTTTAAATCCAATTTAATTTCAGATTTCATTCTAGCAAATTTACACTGTTGAAATTTGTTTTAATTAACATGTTGACTGCCATGCAAACGCTATTGAAAATTTCATTGGATAATATTTGTATTTTTTCTAATTTTATTTATTATTTTTCGAATATTTTGTTATTTCCATTAACTGTCATTTCAGATACCTAATTAAAATATTTCTAATTAGATAAGTAGCCAAATACCTAATAAAAATATTTCTAATTAGATAAGTAACTTTCATTGGATAGTATTTTTATTTTTTTCTAATTTTATTTATTATTTTCCGAATATTTTGTTATTTCCATTATCTATCATTTCAGATACCTAATTAAAATATTTCTAATTAGATAATTAACCGATTTCCTAATAATATAGATAATAGCCTCCTTTGACAATTCAAGTGTCATCCCAATGTGGGTGACATGGCATTCAACGTGTTAATATTAACGTGACTTTGAATTCGTTACGACTTTCAATTGTTAATTGAAAGTTTCACCTTTTGTCTGAGAAAGTAATTAAATTGATCATTTTAGAAAATTTCACTTTTCTGATAAGTTCAGATAAAGAGTGATCGAATATTTCTAACGAAAGTATGAACAAGGAAAAGAGTACGTACCAAAAGGCCTGATTGGATGTCGGCTCCATAGGTAGCTACGTTTTACAGGACTAAGGTAACTGTCCCTCAAGAAAAACGGGGTGCTTCTCGCAGCATAGCTCGGAATATAGGGAGCAAAAGCTGGGTACCACCATGGGTCTCTGGTGAAAGCACTGATCGGTGCCATCGGTGATGGTTCGAGGAGCTCGAACAATGGTCTCTTGCGAAGCAACGAAGGGAACGACGGTAAATAATCGTAATCGTTCACCAAGTTACCTAGAAATTAAAAGAAAAACAATTATTTTATACTAATCAATCATGTATTGTTTCAGATCTCCAAAGTTCAAAGCTGGTGTCCTGAATGCAGGCTGATTGGGACTCGAGGTTTCATTTGGAAATTTGGAAAATTTAGAAGATTAGAGGATGGTAAACTTGAAAATTGACAGGTTGGAAAATTGTAAATTAAAAAATTGTGTTGAAAAAATTAGAAAATTGGGAAATGGGAAGATTAGAAAATTGAAATCTAGAAGATGGGAAAATTTGAAAAATTGAAAGTTGGAAATAGGCAAGGGGAAATGGGAAAATTTGAAAATTGAAATCTACAAAATTCGAAAATTGAAAAATTGAAAATTGGAAATAGGCAAGGGAGAATGGGAAAATTAGAAAATTGAAAAATTGAAAATTGGAAATAGGCAAGGGAGAATGGGAAAATTAGAAAATTGAAATCTAAGAAATAGGAAAATTGAAAAATTGAGGGTTGGGAAATAGGGAAAGTGGAAAATTGAAATCTGGAAAATAGGAAAATTAAAAAATTAAAAGATGGAAAATAGGGAAAGTAGAAAATTGAAATCTGGAGAATTGTGTTAATAATCTCGTATCAGGAACGCATAGCTTTCAAAGTGATACCAGAGATTGACAAAGTTGAAGAAGGAACCAAGTGACAAGCAAAGTCAAGTACTCACCGTGGATGTCGAACAGTCGTTTGGTACTGAGCGGAGGGCTGATATGCCGAGAGAGCAAAGGCGATCTGCTCGGATACAGCCTGTCGATGTCTGCCAAGCGGTTCAGATGGTCGGTCCAAGCTTTCTCAGGGTCGAATGGTCTCGCTGTATCGTGATATAAATGTGGCAATGAAACAAATATTCGTGGCAATGAAAGTTGCATTCCTGCCGGTTTGTTTTGGCGAATCAGTTATTTCACTGTTCAAGGATCGGCTACTTGAAAATTGCATTGTCAACACGATGTCCGACACTTGAGAAGGTTATCAACACCTGTTCTAAATTTATTGTATTCTGTGTATCTCTCAAATCTCTGGTTACATTATCTGATTGATGAACCCGGTAATTGTCACAGTTTGTCATTTTATTTTATTTAGAATAAGATTCTTATATTTTTGCAATTTAATTTGTTTTATTTTCGCAAATTCGTCAGAGCTTTATTCCTGCAGGAATACAATGGATTGCATTATGCAACCTTGACAATCTTGAATTGTCAAGGTTGCATTTTTCCAATGAAATTCGAGTTGCCATAAATTTATAGACGCCTTTCAATTAAAAAGGAGCTGATTATTCTGACGATAAATGATTGATTTTTCTTTCTTAACTTGAAAAACGTCTACATGCATATAAAATATTCTATAACAAAATAAAGAAAAGTAACAGGTCCACATTGAAAAAACATATCACTAGTCTATGAAGAGGCTCGAGATTCTTCTTCTCCGTTTTGTCGTATTTCAATGAATCGTTTTATATGTGTGCAACAATCAATCTAAAATGAATAATCGCGACACCTAATTGTGAAAACCGTGCGTACCATCGGTTTCGTTTCATCCCGAATCTGGCCGAAATGTATTATCGTATTTGCGATCCATTTTCTCTATTTTAGTGTTTTAGCTAGAAGCGTCTATCCCGCGAATAGAACATTTGTTTCTCTGTTAATTAGCGCGTTTCTGTTATGATTCGAGGCTTCTGTTTCATGCTGCATTCGTGGAAATCATCAGTAAACAAGAAGTGTAAGAAATTTTTATACAAAGATGAGCAAAATGAAAATTAAAGAGCAAGATTTAAAAGAATTCATCAAATTTCTTACACTTTGTTCGAAACATCCATAAAAAAAAATAGATAAAGAAATGTCAGAACATGTAGTTGTTAAGAAAAGATTCAACGAAGGTGAAAACTAGTTGGAAGTGCAAAGTATGTTAGCTTTTACAAGGGTTCTGTCCTTGTTTCGTGTGATTTTGAAGCCGTGCGTGTTCCTCCTACTCGATACAATTTGCACGATTCTTTCCTTCTAAAAGAGAAAAAGAACTTGGAACAAAAAAAATAAAATAGTTCGCTCTCACAAAAAGATAACACGACGTCACGTGAAAAAGTATACTAACCTGGTGGGAGGATAAAAAATCGCCTGCGAAAAACCACCCTCCCCGACGAGAGGGAAAAAGCTGCTTCGAAATTTGACAAAAAAAGCTCGAGGACGCTATTAACCCGTTAACTGAGATTTTTTTCCTTTCAATAGCTTATTACGAGATGTGGTAATTAATTTCCTTCAATTAACGGGCCAGATTTCTCTCCATAATTAAAATATATTAATTATACGAGCGCAAAGGTCTGCTAAACTCGTCCACCAAGTGGCGAATGTGATGTATGTTTTCCACGTCGCGAAATTAAAGAACGCGCTGATCCGTCATTGCAACTTTCTGTTCAACAAATATGTAATTGTCTCCTTATTTCGTTAATTAAGTTTTAATAGAGTAAGGACAGAATTACGGTTGCTTAATCAGCGGTGGATTATTCAAGCTGGCAAGTTTGTAGGAAAGAGTAAGGGTGGAAAAAAAGAAACGTACATGCCATCTCCTGAAAAAGATAGAAATTTTTTGTTGGGTCTGGTTGTAATTAATTGTCCCTTGTTAGTCGGTAAAATAATACTCGGATACGCGTGCGTTATTAGAGCGTGTATTACCAATATAGTGATTAATATTGTTGATTATCTGTTTGCTCTACATCGTCCTTGTATCTTCCGCAAGCATTAATTAAATTTGTTGTTTAATTAAGGCTAATTTACAGAACATGTAATTCAACAATTAAGAAAAATAAAAAAATATGTAATATCGAAGGGAGACAAGGAACGATGTTGAAAATTAGAACGCGAAAAGCGTCGAGAGAAAATTTCCAGCTTTTTCAAGTTTGGCGGCCATTGAATTTCCTTCTATATTTCTTCATTCTTTTTTCACGGCTATAACTTCATTCTTCTACTACAATCATTCTCAAGCTGTCACATTGTCCTCGGTTGAATTTTCTTTATCATATCGCTTTTATAAAAATGATTTTTGATCCATTTTCAGCTTCCTCCACCTCAGCTGCAAGAGTTAACGTCTTCTCAAGTTTCCTCGAGATTTGAAAAATTCTCAGAGAACGCAAAAACCTTCGTCGATGACGAACGCGAGAAAATTGACAGTGTTTGAAAAATGAAAAATCCTTGGAAAAAATGTTCGTTCCCTTGAGCTATCGATTTTTTATTCCAAAAATTTCTGTTACACAGTGTACAGCAGCTTTCTAGATTGTATTTCATCCAGTTGTTTCAGCCACTGTTTCACGATGGCTTCGAGTGCTTCCTTTTTCATGGTGAACCATGGAAAGTCTCTCGACAGTTGTCTGAGCACATTGATTTAGAGAAAACAGGGACACGTATGTGAGTTTTGTGTATGTATGATTGTTTCTTGTGTTAAAAATAAGCTTTGGAACGTTAGTGTGGATGGCGATATTATTGTGAAGTAAAAGTATGAAATACTGTTGGAAATTCTTATTTCATTTTTGAAAAAAAAAAAAAGAAAAATTTAATTTTGGGGAAGATGTATCTCATACGTTTTACTAATGAAATACATACTGCCCAAAATTAATATTAAATAATATTTCTAAATTAATTAATTACTATTTCTAAATTATTAATAAAAATTTGCTAGCTTAAAATTTCGAGCAGTACATAATAAAAATTCCAAAGTAATCGCGTAGCATTTAGTGTCACATGTTAATTAGCTATCACCAATTAATCTCCTAATGTTGGAAATTCTTATTTAATTTTTGAAAAAAAAAAAGAAAAATTTAATTTTGGGGAAGATGTATCTCATACGTTTTACTAATGAAATACATACTGCCCAAAATTAATATTAAATAATATTTCTAAATTAATTAATTACTATTTCTAAATTATTAATAAAAATTTGCTAGCTTAAAATTTCGAGCAGTACATAATAAAAATTCCAAAGTAATCGCGTAGCATTTAGTGTCACATGTTAATTAGCTATCACCAATTAATCTCCTAATGTTGGAAATTCTTATTTCATTTTTGAAAAAAAAAGGAAAAATTTAATTTTGGGGAAGATGTATCTCATACGTTTTACTAATGAAATACATACTGCCCAAAATTAATATTAAATAATATTTCTAAATTAATTAATTACTATTTCTAAATTATTAATTAAAATTTGCTAGCTAATAATTTCGAGCAGTACATAATAAAAATTCCAAAGTAATCGCGTAGCATTTAGTGTCACATGTTAATTAGTTGTCACCAATTAATCTCCTAATATCACAATTAATATCTTGAGCTTTTCACACTTGGTACCTTTGTATAAATTCAAAGAAAAATCATTTCTAGAATCTATGAAAAATAGAAAAACTAGTACATCTGGCATTCTGTAGCTCAAGATACCAAGACGAATGACTAATGAATAAGGGTATGTTATTCGAATATTAGGGTGTGATCCTTCCTTCGTATGCAATGACGAAGTCGCACTCGGCTCGTAAGCGTGTTTCGCTCTTTAATCTGCCAGTTTCGTTCAATTTGTCGTCGTCTAACGTCGCTCATATCGATGAGGCGATTGAGTAAAAGCCACTTGACGGGTTTAACGCCTGCAAAGAAATTAGAATCAGAGGCTGCATGCGGTTTCTATGTTCGTCGGGCTATCTCAAGTGCAATAACCAGCGACAGGATGATGATGATCTTTCATTTCTTGACGAACGAAACGTTAGATGATCAGTGATCGATGAACGATGATCCATGATGGTTGAATATCGTCAGTCGTCTGAACGTAGATCGGTCCCCATTTTCATCCATCGTCACTTCCGTTGAGACACGTCCACCGATGGTTTAACGTTTGATGAATTTATAAAAATATAATTATCATCTAAACATGTTCATTGCCACGTTAGAAACATCCATGGCTAATTTTTAAATACTCTAATTTACTATTTTATCATCGGTGGCAATGAACGTGTTAATTAAATCATAACTCCCAATTAATAAATTAGAAAAAGAAAATTATGGTTCGAATATTCAGATAATTGATGGGCATATTTAAACATAATATTATATATTTTATGTTGATGCATGTTCTCATATAGCGACATATAAGTATAATAACTCAGATACAAAGTGTGCGTAATAGAGCAATTAGTATTACACGTATATGGTATGATGTGTGTGTGTCTGTGTGTAGGTTTCTTTTTTTTTTTTAATATTTATGAAGGTAGAGGTACACGGATTATCAATAACAATGAACACGAAGTTATTAACATGATCCGATTTTTACGTGTCCAAGAGTGCATACGCATTTCACACGTCGAAAGGGATGACACATAACAATCGAAGGTTTTCAGGAACGGAGCATCCCATATTTTTTTTTATATTTTTTCTTTTTTTTTTTAGTCACGATCGAGTGCAGGCAAAGGTGGAGGGCTTGGGGTACGAGACGGAACCTCCGAACGGCGTTTCTGGCTTCTGAGAAATACCTTGGAGGGAAAATCTGAATCTTAAGATACACAAAGTGTTTCAGTTTTTCTTTACAACGGAGCTTTTATTCTATAGATAAAAATAAGAAGAAAAGATTGTAGATGAAAATCTTTTTTCTTATTTTAATTCTCACAGAATACGCTCTATTTAATTAGAAGAAAATCTGAAACACTTCGTATAAATCTATAAATCCTAAGTTACTTAAACTTCCGACAGAGAATTGTCTTTTTGCCTTTCTTCTTCCCTTTCAAAGATCACCAGTCATTTTTCCCTGCCAGAAGCCAAAAGCACCTGGTGTCATAATTACATTAACAACATGAACTTAATTATTATCTAGGAAAACCCGGAGAACGAGTAGTTATTGAATTCATAAATTATTAGATTACAGGTGACGATGTGCGATGATCTATCGTATCGTTCTCGCGTAGGTATTTTCCTTTATCATTTCGTTGTTTTTAATTGATTTCGTTATTTAAGACTTTCATTCTCTCTCTCTCTCTCTCTCTCTCTCTTTCTCTCTGTCGTTCATGAACGTTCGAGATTCGTATATACAACGTTAAACATTCAAACTTGTTCGTTTCGTTTCGCGCTTTATCTTTTCTCGATATATTCTCTTTTCTGTTACGTCGTTCACTCTTTTTGGACTTTCTTTTTTTTTTGTTGCTTTTTGCTCAGATTTCTTTAGTACATACCGGGGGTGAAGCGTTCTACAGGTTTGTATTGATGCGGGTAGATCTGCCTCGGTGAGTAACCGTAGATGTCACGGTGGAGGGGCAGGTACCTTAAAAAAAAATACAATTCCAATTAAATTCAAGGGGTAGAAAATTATTCTTGATTATTGACTCGTCTGCTCTCATCAAAAACGCGATTGGATAATTATACAACCATCCCTGATATCGAAAAGTTAGCCTAAGTATTCTAATTAGTGTTTCAGGGCCGGTTTTAGCAATACTGGCGCCCTGGGCAAGATTCAGGGGTTCAAAATTTTTAAGAAAAAAAGACAACGAAATAATATGAAACGATAAATCTATAGTTAGATTGTAATAATTGTTAAACAATTCCAATTAAATTCGAGTAGAAAATTATTCTTGATTATTGACTCGTCTGCTCTCTTCAAAAACGCGGTTGGATAATTATACAACCATCCCTAATATCGAAAAGTTAGCCTAAGTATTCTAAAGTCTTGAAATATTAGTGTTCCAGGGCCGGTTTTAGCAGGGCGCCCTGGGCAAGATTATCGTGGCACCCATTCAGGGGTTAAAAATTTTTAAGAAAAAAAGACAAGGAAATAATAATTGTTAAACCACATAGCAGATGAATAAACTAGGGACACGGCGCCCTGTAGTGATCCTTAGTACTTTCAAACTATTAATTAATTAGTCAATTTGTGGAGTGTTATTATAATTTTAGAAAAATAAGAAAATACCTGTATCCAGGAACGTTGACGCGATCGGCCGCGTGTAGGGGGTTTTCAAAGATGGATTTTCCAAAGGGCCACGAGGTGGAATGCAGCTCAGGATAATCCGAGCGGAAAATACTGCGGGGTCTGTGCGTGTGTTCCGGAGCTCTCATGTCATCAGTGCCTTTTATAAAAAAAAATTATCAATCCCTTATACATCAAGGTTTCAGTTTCTTTAAATTATCATTAATATTCGAGGGAGTACCTTTTAAGGCTCGGACATAACTTTGCCAGAATTTGGCCTTCCTTGTGATGGGCTCGTTGCGCCCGATCATGTCGAGATTGCTTCTAAAGCGCGCGTCCATTTTGCCGCTCTACTGAACTGCTTACCACACTCGTTAGCTAATCAAAATAATTCATATTGAACTTGGTAATTATTTTAAGTTCAGTTCGATTAAATAATAATGAATTGAAATCCTTTTGTTCGCATCAGAGAGGGAAGATCCATTATTTTGTTCATTTTCTAAGGGGAAAATTGAGGATTGTTAGAGAAACTTGGAAGCGTATTGCTGGCAGGAATTCGAAGGCGTAATAGCATAACATCGATTGCATAAGCAACGCTATATTTATAACCTGGAAGTGCTTTTTTAACCTTGCTTCTGTAAACGGTAACCCATTTCCGCGATCCATTATCCCGCAAAATTCGTTTTCTATGTTCCTTTGTTTGCCACTGTTGTAAACGAATGCCGTTGCGAATACGGATTCGTAGAAAGTGCTTTTCAGAAGTGATACTAATCGTTGAAATGAGTCCAGCGGTTCTAACGCAAGTTCGTATAAATAATCTCGAAAATAACTTTACTCTTCCGACGAAATGTATTTATAATAATTTCGAAACTATGCTCGATCAGAAAATTTCTATTTGACGTTTAACATTTACGAGGCAATCGATTTTGAGAAGTTTATAATAAGCACGAGTACGATGGCACGAATTCGACAATTTGCGATGTTTCGTAACTGCCAGCAGATTGAGTGAACGGGCTAAAAATACGAGAACTATCGTTGATAATTCGTTGAGCCTTCTGTTGGCATCGCGTCGTTCTCCAAATATATCCTCCTGCATTTTTCACGGTCGATTTCTTGCTAAACGGGATTTTGCAATCACTTGGGACACTTTCCTTCCCTTAATAAATGATTTGTACAAATCTTGGATATATCATACGAATTTAATCGAGTTCGATGCATCTACTAACGTTTAACGAGTTTATTTAATTGAAAGCGTTTAAATATATTCATTAGGAGGTTAAATATCAATGAAAACAGATTGAATGAGTTAAGGAAGTTCGAATTTGGCTGTCGTACGCGAAAATCGCGCCGTAACGTTGTCGAATACCGAGCGGTATTACGTGTACCGTGATTGGTCGCGGCATTCCACGGATCAGCCAATCGACGCGCGCGACACGAACAGGAGCATCGCCTTTTCTTTTCCTTGACGCAACGCCGTCGCTAATTTTAGTCACGCGCGTACTTCATACCGCCCTGGATCATCCGAACGCTATTTCGCACGTATTCCTGTTTCATTCTCGGCAAGATCGACCGAAGGTCATCGGAAATATATTTGGAATACGTGATCTAAATCGACCGCCGTCCATTAATGCTTATTTCTAGCGAACTGACTGATCGTGGGTAATTATGATCGCGTCTAACCATAATCATACGTCTTCCAATTCGACGACACGTGTTTTCCTTCAACTATTAATACACAATATTTGATTGATCGAGCAATTAAACGAAAATATTGCAAATTGAAGGAAGATAAAATTACAAATTCAATATTAATTGAACGTTTACGTTGATTTGAAAGCGTTCGGTTGGTAACATGGCGGATTTTTTGGCTTCAAGTTAGTACTACTGGTTTCAAAACAGTGACAGTGGTTATTTGACAGTAAAAACATGATTTAGTGTGTAATAATTTGTTAATTAAGCGTTTGGTGAATAAAGGAGATGATTGACGTACATCAAGAGCATCACCCATAGAGGTTAGTTATCTTTATCAATAATTTACACAATGATAAAACATTTTATAATAACTTTTCATATGTCTACTAAAAGTAGTTGAAAATATTTATCATTTTATTCTTATATTCCATGCATTCTTCGAAAATAAGTGATAAACTTATTTACAGGGCAAGACAGGGCAGATACTAATGCGTGTTTATGTTCACAGGTGGCTCTGAAGGTTACACCAAAGGAGCACGTGTTGCAGACTTCGTAGCAGCTTTGAAACGAGGTGCAACTACTCAGGGTATGGAGTTCAACAAATGGTGAGTGATAAAAAATATTATTTAATATATTTTCCTTCGAGAATGATTATTTTTGGTAATGATAAATAATTATAAATCATCTCTAATAGATTAAAATTAAGATTGTCAAGATTTCTATGTCCCTTAATAAATCTTTCACTCTGACCTATCCATTTCATCCACACGCGGTAGTTAAATTACCGCTGGCGATACTGGCTCAGGGTTGAGCCGGGAAAAGGGAAAATAAGAAAAGGCTCGGTGGTCGTAGTCGTGGTGGTCTGAAACGATGCGTTTGTGACGTAAGAGTCCCGGATTCGCGGTCGTTATATTTAGGCTGCCCGGGCCCCGGTCCGTTTTTAGTCGGAAACAGGTGGACATCCAAGCTGTACGAAGGCAGCATAGCCGACGAGTCTCCGACTGACTTTGACCGATTTTCGCTAATCCCGTTGGAATGGACTACTTTATCCTCGCGATAATGACCGTCACATTCGGATCCATGGGATTCCATGTATAAAAGTGTTGAATTAATTTGTTTCATTTTCAACATTTTTAAATATCCGATCAGTGTCTGACTAAATCTTCTCTTTTACCTCCCCTGATTTTTAACCTCATCAAATATTTCTTTCAGTCGTTCCAAATAATGAATCACAAGTGGTGGCGCAATTTTATCAGGTCCTCGAGGCCATTGCCGTCGCTCTGACGCGCCCGTTTAATTTTAAAGAGTTCGATTTTTGTCACGGGGGGGAAAAATAGAGTAATCGGGGGTGGGGCGAGACGCGATAGTTACACGAAGATGTATCTTCATCCGGACTCCCGTGTAATCTAGATGGCTGCTAAAAATACTCGGAACGGTCAAGCAAATCATCTGGGGCATAGATCCAAAAACTGAAATACGCCTCGGCTGGCATAGCTTTTATCGCTTGCTACGTAGACGATAGCATAGTTTTCGCTTAGCTGCGTCATCGTGGCCGTGCGTTTAAATGGCAGAAGAATTAAATAATCACGAGACGATTGCCAGACTCACGGCAGACACGTGGGTCATAGGTGACGACAGTCGATAGCGATAGGTGCTCCTCCACCTGTTGTTTCATTGTTCCTTGCCAAAATACCTGAACAAAGATATACCGAAGGAAAGAAAAGAAATGGCCTCTCGAGCGATTTATTTTTCAACAATTGTTATCAAAAAATTGTTGATCTTCAAGGATTAATACTTAGAGGTCTCAGGTTTTTAAGGAGTTTTAGTCAACCACTGATCAGACGTCTGACAATCACACCACTGAAAGGTGTGAAATATTGAATTTTATGTTAACAAATCGTTCGCTAATTTATGTCGCAGAATGTAAATTAAATTTTAAATCGATTATAATTGTTTTGATCGGTGGTTTTACCACGGCTAGCCTTTTCGCGGCGTTATATTTAGCCGGATGTGGCCGAAAGTAGTGACGCCTTAATTCGGTCAGACGCGCAGTTTAGCTTGTCAAGCGGCGCCTCTTGGCACTTGTGACGTATTCTATGATATTAAGAGAATGAGTAATCTGGAGCGTGTCATTTAAGCTATTCGTAACTCTATACTCATTATATATTATCCGTACAAAAATCCATAATTATGCGACTCTAACTTTATAACGTTTCTTTAACTGCAGAGTTAATTTTCTACAAAGTGAAACTTAATTCGTATCTGGTTCACTTGGCGAAAAAGTGTTTCGCGATTTAACCACGGAAAAGGGAACGGCTATAACAGACCCATCGGACTTGGCGGCCACTCGAAGCCACCTGACTATTTCTGTCTCGCGTTACATAACTGTCAAACAAATCGCTGCCAATTATTATAAACAATTCACCCGATTGTGACTGGCACGTACTCGACACGGCCATGCGCCTGTACGTATATGTGGATGGATCATTCGGAAAGCAGACCGTCGATCTGCCTCGAATTGGTATGCGATCAGAGCGAAACCGAGAAGCGAGGCGCGCCAACTATTGCGAACGGGCTCTTCCACGAAATTAGAATTTCGATTCAGGACGTAGTCCCTTGTTTGTCGACAAACGCGATCGTGAAATTTCGAAAAAATTTCAAGAATTTATTCGATTCCTCTTTTTGATAAGACGCTAAAGTTACGAGACCGATGATGTAACACACTGATTTTTACGAAGTCCTTCCTTTTTCTATTATTTTCTTTCAACTTGTGCAACGGGGTTCTGGAACACCCCCAATTGTCGAGTAATAAATCGCACTAAGTGTCTCAGTAATCTTCAATTAGATTTAATTATAATTTACCAATTTTATGTATTGATAATAATCTTCGTTTAGAATTGAAAAAGGAGGCTCTTGTTAATCAAAGTACTTAGCACTTTGGTTTCTTAATTAAAGGCTCAATCTTGCCACACGACAAACATACAATATTAGGATTTGGGTTAGATGTTAATGAACAATTCATGGTATTTTCATGCATATATTATTCTCTTACAAATATTTAATATAAACAATAGGAAAATTGTATTATCTTCATAGGTGAGATTGAAACGATCGTCCGGTATTAATCAATGATCGAGGCTATTAATTTCCAATCGATCGTTTCTATCTCGAGATAACTCAACACGTTCGCTGCCGCCCACTCGATACCGCGTGGCCAACCCTTAAACGTATCGGCGCACAGGGAACGTATAGATCTGTTCTCTCTCACTACAATTAGATTATTCTATCTAGAGCGGTTAGTAGCGCCAATTAGTCCTAAAAATACGCGCAACAGAGCGTAGCAAAATGAAATATACAGCAGAAGGTGAGTGAAATTGGGAACAGCTGTTTGGGTTAATAGAAGAACGAATTCCTTTGCTAAATATATATTACAAAGGATAAGCTGCAAAACAGGACCACGTTTTTTAAATAATATAATTATCACACTGTCGCACACACGGTGAACAAAATGCAATTGCGAACGTGATTTAGGATCCACGGATCTTCCCTCTCGTGAAAGGACCTCTTGATAAGTCTTCGATCAACTTCTATCGTTGCACTCACGATTATCTCTTATTTCGTATATGAAAATTATTTTCTCTTTTTCAAATTTCTCTTTCTTCACCGACGAAACTCTCGGTTTCGTTCGTCGCGAGGGAAATTAAATGAATAGAAAAGGAATTTTAAAAAAGAAACTTGATTTTTGGCTAATTCGAAATTAACCCTTTCTTTTTTACCTAAGTATTTCGGACGACCGTTCGGTTCGGGGATTGGACCTTAGACTGGGCGGCTGCCGCCAAAAATGTGGACTAGTATACCGGACGTCGGGACGGTGGCGCCGATCTGTCGGCGGGTTTCCGTTACTCGCCCCGAGACATTTATGGCACAACCCCCGCCAACGAACTCCGATTGGTCGAACAACCGCGAAGCTTCTTCCTCTTCGGAATCTTCTTCTTTAGTTGACTACACCTTGCGTCCGCTTGTTTCAACCTCGACGCGTCCTCACGGTCGCTCTTTTACACACCCACGCGAGTTTCTCTTTTCTTTTCTTAGCGGGTGTATTGCATCGATTTGTAAGATCGCAGAAATCTGTGGGGGTGGATGAGGTTTTACGACGTCAAGAGGTTGTCGCAACTTTTACATCTACGTTAGGAATTTTATTTTGAATATCGAATTACGTGTTTACGATACTTTCTTGGAATTAATTTATAGTCTTTAATTAAATCAGTCGTCATTAGCGTTCTATTTTTTATTTCTCCGCATCGATCTGGCGCTCAGACGATCGCTGAAGAAATTTATTTCTTTCACAACGAGGAAAGTATTCGGACGGTAAACAAAAATATTATCCTTGTGTTCAATGATCACAAGGCAATGATTCAATGGTAAACAATCATCTAAGCATTTGACGATGAGTCACTGTGGCTAATTAAACGTCCCTTTAATTTGTCCGTGTATACCCGCGGCCAAGGAACCATTAATATCACGTTACTATCTTAGAGAAAATTTATCTAATTAGTTTTATATACACGGTGAATCATTGGCAGTAGATGTCTATATAACTATGCGCTAATTGCTTCATTGCGATATTAATGTTTATTTATTTATTTTTATCAAATGTCGAGAAGAGTGAAGGTAAAATGACATTGGCAGTATTCGATGTTCTCTTTCCTTGAACAGAGGCCTTCTTCAAGGCTGCGCTCATAATTTCATTATCATAACATTTACCTTGCTTCAAAAACAATTTTCAGTTATTAATATAACAATAGTATTCAGAATGTAAGTTTTACAAAGGGGGGAAATAATTAGGGAATAGTTAAAACAAAATGGTATTTGTTCTGAAGAAGAAATGTGATCTTTCAGATTTGGCACTCTTCAGTATTTCGTTACGACCTCCTACACCTCGTATATATCGGGTGTTCTCCTATAAAAGTATTAAACAATTAATTTTTTATATGCATCAATAAATATCCACAGTTTGGAAATAATTAAATTTGAATAAAATCAATTTAAGATTGATTTTCTACAAGCAAATTTTGTATTATACAATAGACTAAGACTTCCTGTTGGCACGTTAATACACGGTAGTCGAAAAAGGAGGATTACGAAATTTACAGTTTAGAAAACTATTAAAACAGACGGATTTTTAACGCTTGACCCAGTTCCCAGCTCTTCGTATAAATTCCGTTTCAAATTTAGACGTCCACGTTTTTCATCACCCACATCCTTGCCATTATGTACAGGGTGGAATATATTCCTCGGTTTCTCTCGTCGGTTTAATGTATTTTCACACACGCGTCCGCGAAACTGGAATAAACACCGCGTAACACGGGATCACCTTGTCGAAGATCAAGGCTCGTTTACCTTGACGAGTTAAAAATGAGCCTGAAAGGATTTGACGCGTGGGTGGCGAACGATTGCGAAAGCCGATGAATGAGACAGTTAGTTAAAATTGAACCGATGACGAAGGTGTTCGCATCGCGTATCGTGGAATCGCCTCGTGACCGCAGCAAAACAAACGTCTCTGCATAGTTACGCTTGGAATCGAAATTTTCAGAATTACCTTATCCTGGAATCGATTGTTCGAGCCGAGTCGAGCGTTTGAATTTGCCGAATTACTCGAAATCGACGAACTGTTTGAAATAAAAACGAGTTACTCGAATATTCGAGCCGTCGTAAAACTTCGATTTGCTGGGTGATGAATTTTCACCTCGAATATTCGAGTAGTTCGATTTTGTTTCAAACAGTTCGTCGATTTCGAATAATTCGGCAAATTCAAACTCGGCTCGATTGACCGATCATTGTTTCACTCGAAATTCGAGTACTCGCAGACCTCTAATTTCCGGTGCTAGAAAATTGGGAATTTTATTAGCGGCCCTCGTTTGTCGAATATAATAATTTCTGGAATCGATTGTTCGAGCCGAGTCGAGCGTTTGAATTTGCCGAATTACTCGAAATCGACGAACTGTTTGAAATAAAAACGAGTTACTCGAATATTCGAGCCGTCGTAAAACTTCGATTTGCTGGGTGATGAATTTTCACCTCGAATATTCGAGTAGTTCGATTTTGTTTCAAACAGTTCGTCGATTTCGAATAATTCGGCAAATTCAAACTCGGCTCGATCGACCGATCATTGTTTCACTCGAAATTCGAGTACTCGTAGATCTCTAATTTCCGGTGCTAGAAAATCACCGTATTTCTTAAACCGTTAGACGATTTAGGAATTTTATTAGCGGCTCTCGTTTGTCGAATATAATAATTTAAGGATTCGTTTGGTGAAAATTGTAAAATTTTCTGGCGAAGGTTGAGAATGTTGGAAAATCAATATAAGGCGCAGAGTCTTTACCCTGTAAAGCTCGTCGGAGGACGCTGATCCCCGGGTAAATTGAAACTTATGAGTTTTCCAAGCGTCAAGCCGTCCGGTTCCTCTTCTTACTTCGCTCCGCCATTCTTCTTCAGCGTTAAGGAGACCTCGTCTCCTTGGTAACTGATACGCCTTATTAGCTACTCTCCTCACCTTATGAGCCTCAGGAGGATCATGCGCTCACAGGACCTCTGCTCCTGAATTTCTTGCGCAGTAACCTAACTCCTTCTTCTATCACTATATTCTACTCTAAACTTATTTCGCTATTACAGCTACCTATGTTCCTTCCAGAACTTTCATAGCCTTTTTAGGAAGGTTATTTCTAAGAAATATCTACGAATAAGAATCTTTGATCAATTTTTATCGATCGAAGTTCCTTTTCTTCTTATTAGATGTATTCCAAAGCGTTTAGGTGGATAGAAGTTTTTCATTGGGTATCCAACTGTTAACTATTTGTCAGATTCGGACATTCAAAGATATTTAAGCGATTTGGGTGGGCTACCGTCGGCTCGGCGCACTCATTCAGGAATATTTCGTGGCCACAGGCCATTCGAAGGCACCGTAGGGCACCCATGGCTAGCGACAATACCTAGCGTCAATGGACAATACATGGAAAATACAAATATTTTGGGTAGACACGATTTCACGCGACGACGCCCCCCCTTTGCCAATAGTGACACCAAAATCGCTACAGATTTCCACTTCTTGGACTGCAGCTGAAAAAATTCATTCCTCGAGAAGGATCCTTGTTAATGGCAGGATTACACGAACGATATGTTTTTCCATACAAGATTACACACTGGGTGTGTTGGTTTGGGTAAAGGGATAAGGTTCACTTTTTGAATTCTTCTGAGAATTTTTATAAAATCAACAATTGGATAATTTAAATTTAATTTTAGATTATTATTCAGTTTCATTTGATATATTTTTTACTTTCATACAAGATTACAGACAGGGTGTTGGTTTGGGTAATTCTTCTAACTGAGAATTTTTGTAAAATCAACCCTTGGACAATTGGATAATTTAAATTTAATTTTAGATTATTCTTCACTTTCATTTTCTATATTTTCTACTTCTATACAAGATTACAGACAGGGTGTTGGTTTGGGTAATTCTTCTAACTGAGAATTTTTGTAAAATCAACCCTTAGACAATTGGATAATTTAAATTTAATTTTAGATTATTCTTCAGTTTCATTTGACATATTTTTTATTTCCATACAAGATTACAAACAGGGTGTTGGTTTGGGTAAAGGGATAAGGTTCACTTTTAGAATTCTTCTAACTGAGAATTTTTATAAAATCAACCCTTAGACAATTTAAATTTAATTTTAGATTATTCTTCAGTTTCATTTTCTATATTTTTTACCATCACCTTTGGAAATTATTTTTACACGATTAAAAATTTAACAAACGTTTAAATCATTCCAAGGTACCAAAGGTGTCTTTGAAGAATATAATTTTCGACCAGCTGGTCGTCTTGGCTACCATAAAACAGAATTTGTCAACGATCCATTCGACTTTAGGACCAACAAAGATTCCCGAAAATTTCACGCCCATTACCATTGTCAATGGGCAGATGCCTCGTAACAAAAGGACGCGAGTCACTCGCACCTTTCTATCCATTCTTCCAAATCGACCTTAATATGTCGGTTGACACCTTTCGAAAAGAAGGTGTCGCTGCCTATCTTCTTTAAATATTCAAATAAGTATCCTTCGAATAATTAAAAAATATCGAGTATCGTTTTCGTTTCTGACCCACGGAATAATGTCGTCAAATAACAGGAACAACGATCGTCGACAGGATAATCCTCGGGAGGGTACGAGCGGAACGAGGAAAGCGGATATTGTCTTAGGCGAGTTTCGAAGGCTTGACAGGGGGTTCGAAACTCTCTCCCTTCCCATAAACGTATTCATGGCTGTAACAGGGGTGCGAATGGGGTGGAAACGTCACCGAATCACCGTTGTCGATATGAACGCCTCGTACTCGGCTAATAAAGATTGATGAGCTTTAATTAAATGCTCGATAAAAACGGTGCGTGCGATCACGGGCATGGGACAATGCTCGGTTAACGAGGCTTTTTAAATCGACCGCTGTCGAATCATCACTCGTTCCACGAACCTTTCCTAAATCTTTGTTACACCGAAGGGTGCAAGGAAAAGGGGTGAATCTTAGGATTACAAGGTTACATCAATTATTTATCCAAATTATTTTTACGTATCAAGGAAACAGATTCTGACTGTCAACGATATATTTGCCTTAATATCCCTTTCAACCCTCTTTTCCTGTCTCATTTAGGGCTTTCCTTCAATTTTGCTATCGTTGTCGTTTCGCGTTATTTCCGATGACTTTGTATATCTTTCCTAATCGATGAATCTACCTTTCAACTATAGCAGAGTAGTATGTTAATAAAGACAGAAAGAATGATTAAATTTCATACAGTGTTTAAAAAATTGTCGAAATTTCCTTTGCCTTGTCCAATAAAGATTTGAATCTCTTCATTCATATGTTAACGACGATCGTTCAACATCGAACCTCTGATTCTAATATCTCGTAACGTAATCCAGGCTTATAAGCCTCAGCCAACACTCATTCTCTCTCCCTTTCTATCCATTTCGGGTCTCGCCTCTATGACAAGTATATTACTCGCTGCGTTTATATCAATTAGCCTTTGACGTTTCGGGGGTGTGTGCTCGACCCGTAAGCTAAAAGGGTGGCCGAACTGACTGCAGTAAAGAACACACCTCTAAAACCCTCTTCTCCTCTAACATCCCTAATTTTTCTATATTACTTATTTCTTTTTTTTCATTTTAAAATTTCTTCCAATTGTAAATAAAATCGATCGATCAGAAATATATGCAGTAGAGAACCCCTTCTCCTCTAACATCCCTAATTTTTCTATACTACTTATTTCTTTTTTTTTTCATTTTAAAATTTCTTCCAATTGTAAATAAAATCGATCGATCAGAAATATATGCAGTAGAGAACCCCTTCTTCTCTAACATCCCTAATTTTTCTATTTACTTATTTCTTTTTTTTTCATTTTAAAATTTCTTCAAAATTCAAATAAAATCGATCGTCTGTTCAGAAATATATGAAGAGAAATTTCTTGAACGTCGATGGATCATCGATCTGTCGTTGGAAAATGGAAAAGCAGAGGGGTAGTTAGGAATAAAAAAAGGAGCACGAGAAAAGTGACGGAAACACGGGACACGCCTTGTCAGTACAGGAATCGCCCTTTTTCTCTCTTGTACTCGTAGAAATCGCTACCTAAGGATCCTCCCTTTTTCTAACCCCCCTAGACACGTCGCACCATTACGACGCTTTAAATGGATTTAAACGACCATACCGGTGACAATGCCGACGACACGCAACCGGCCTCGCAACATTCACCAGCTGGCCAACGATTTTTGATTTATCGTCCATCCTGACTTTTGCCCCTTCGAGAAGGGTCCTGGAGAGGAGCAGAGCGATGGAATTGTCCTAAGTACACAGCTTCCTGTTTCGAAATAGTGCTCCAGGATTTCGAGTTGGAATTCCAAAAAAAGAATTCAGAAAATTAATAGGATACAATTGTAATATTCATTTCAAGGGGGTTTCCGGTGTCTTTGTTTTCGATGAGGAAGGAAAATCGTTCGGAGGGAGACATCGATAAAATCCGATACGACTCTGGGGTGAACGACAGGGGTGCACTTTTCCAAATGAAAACATAAAACCGGTTGTTGTCGATTTGCTGCTCGCTCGACCGTATGATTCTCTTTCGTAGCCGGAAAATTAAGATCGGATCGTACGGAAATCACGGTGAACCGCTATTTAAATTTGCCTTTAAAATCCCTCTTTAAAATCGTGTCACGTTATCGGATAGCGAGGGTGAATTATAGGGTAGCTTGCATCCCCCTCCCCCTTTTCTTCGTTCCATTTGCTGAACTTGAAGTCTCACTGATATTTCATCTCTTAAACGAACACCGACCCATCGATCGTGGTGGTAATTTTATTACAGAACCAACGTAACCGACAATGCCGAAATTTTCCGCGTTTAAATGGCATTTCCTTCGAAATCGCCGCTTTTCAGGATGCACCCTCTCTCTTCCCATAACCGTGGACAATGCCATAGGGCATACCGCCTATCACAATGGGGAAACATCCGGCCAATTGTCGCGCCTACCATGGACCATAGCTGAGGCATGTAATTGTGGTCATGTTAGGGGTCGTTTGTAGCCGTGTGCCAGTGACGTGCACGCCTCTTCCGTGAAAAAGGATGTCGATTTTTACCTGACTATCGAGAGGATGTAGAAGTCACTGATAGAAAATAGGGGAAGTTGGGTGAAGTTTCATTTTTTTTTTTATTTATTTATTTTGAATGTGATAGAGTGTTGAAAATATTTATGATATTTTGGAGAATTCAGGTTTAGGAAATTTTTACTAATTTACATTCTGCAATTAAGGGTTCCATCAGGAGTTAATCAAATTAATTCGTGAATGGAATTGGAATAAGTTTCATTTTTCTTTTGACTTTGATTGTGATAGGGTGCTGAAAATATTTATGATCTTTTGGAAAATTCAGGTTTAGGAAATTTTTATTAACTTAGAACCATTTAGATTGCAATAGAATCTTAATGCAATTAAGGGTTCCATTAGGAGTTAATCAAATTAATTCGTGAATGGAATTAGCAAAAGTTTCATTTTTCTTTTGACTTTGATTGTGATAGGGTCCTGAAAATACTTATGATCTTTTGGAAATTTTTACTAATTTAGATTCATTTAGATTGCAATTGAATCCTAATGCAATTAAGGGTTTCTTCAGAAGTTAATCAAATTAATTCGTGAATGGAATTAGCAAAAGTTTCATTTTTCTTTTGACTTTGATTGTGATAGGGTCCTGAAAATACTTATGATCTTTTGGAAATTTTTACTAATTTAGATTCATTTAGATTGCAATTGAATCTTAATGTAATTAAGGGTTCCTTCAGGAGTTAATCAAATTAATTCGTGAATGGAATTGGAAAAAGTATCATTTTTCTTTTGACTTTGATTGTGATAGGGTCCTGAAAATACTTATGATCTTTTGGAAATTTTTACTAATTTAGATTCATTTAGATTGCAATTGAATCTTAATGTAATTAAGGGTTCCTTCAGGAGTTAATCAAATTAATTCGTGAATGGAATTGGAAAAAGTGAAATTTCTCTGAGAAGAGGAAATGATGGTTAGCACCGTGTCCGCTAGTTTCAAGACAATGGATGGATATAGGACGAACTTCCATGTTGGCTATTACGTCGCTTCCGGTAACACCAACTAGCACTTTACCAGTATAACGCTGACACGATGTGTTTAGCTTGGATCCTTATGAAAGAACTCAATTCCAAATATCCGGTTAATATTCTATCGATTATTTCTAGATCAATTAGTTCATTCCTATAGAATTCTAATCAAAATAATTGGCAATTATCAAATGGAGACTTTATAGAACGATGATTCTATCTATCTTGTCTGAGTTTGTTTCACGTTCGTCGGAAGTTTTCACCGTCGGCTTCTGAACGAGATCTTAAAAGGTTTCACCCTCGATGAAAGCAGCTCCTTAACGTTTAATTACTCAAGTCAGGAGCTGCATTCATTCTGTAAGACAAGCCTGTTGCATTCTAGACGTTTTATAATATATAATTAAAAAACAAAACTGTGCATTTAATTAAAACAATTCCAAATGGTAATATTCTACAAACTTTCAAATTTATTTCTAAAATTTCTAAATCAATTCTACATTTCATTGGTCAGGGTTTATAAATAATTTCTATTTCTCGATTCAGTGAATTCTTCAAAAAAATATTAAACTGTTGATTCTCGACTGGAACGATTTGATCGCCTCGAATCGTCTATTTTTTTCCTTGAATTTCTTTCGTTTTAAAAATAGTTGTGATCACTGTAGAAACTGGGACGAGAAAATAAAAGTATCAGACTTGCTTGTAAGAAAATCGAGACAGCAAGACTATTAACGATATCACTGTTGGATCGAAGCCAGTCGATGTGGCCACCATAAAAATACATCACAACAAGATTTTAGCGGTTTTCATATCATTCCGTTATATTTTTTTCACTCTTCTCGTCTGCTTAAATTTTCCCCAATCGCCACTTCAGATTTTCAAAATTCTTTCGATAATAATTAATCACTATCGTCGATGATTCGAAGCGTCGGAAAGTCCTCGTCGAAGCGTCGATTACCAAGAGTCCTCAGCCTTTGCCCTTTCCCTCCTGGTTCCACTGATTCTTCCCTTTTATTTTTTCTCCACAACCCCTGAAATAGGGGTGTGCTTCGCTGGGTCGTAGCCTCGCTATCGACCACTGTCGCGAAAGCCACGCCTTTGCCCAGGTGAACATTCAGGGCTGTTTCCACCCCTCGGTGCACCCCTCGCACACATGAACGTCGTTGCGCACGAGAAGGGAACCTGCCTCGAGAGGAAATTGAAGACGATCGTCTTCATCGATTTATCCTCAATTTCAAATGATTAACTCGGTCACTAATTAACATAGAATAATTTCATATCAACCATACTACACTTTTCTTTTTTCTAAAATTAACAGTGCCAATGATTAATTTTCTTCATTAGACAAAATATTCGCTTAATTTTCAATAATTCCCAGGGAGAATAAGGTTCAGTCCTACTTTAGCAGGCAGTTTCCATTTCTATGAAACTCCACACGTTTAATAAGTGCCAATAATTAATTTTCTTCATTAGGCAAAAAATTCGCTTAATTTTCAATAATTCCCAGGGAGAATTAGGTTCAGTCCTACTTTAACATGCAGTTTCCATTTCTATGAAACTCCACGCGTTTAACAGGTGCCAATAATTAATTTTCTTCATTAGGCAAAAAATTCGTTTAATTTTCAATAATTCCCAGGGAGAATAAGGTTCAACCCTACTTTAACAGGCAGTTTCCATTTCTATGAAACTCCACGCGTTTAACAAGTGCCAATAATTAATTTTCTTCATTAGGCAAAAAATTCGCTTAATTTTCAATAATTCCCAAGGAGAATTAGGTTCAGTCCTACTTTAACATGCAGTTTCCATTTCTATGAAACTCCATACGTTTAACAAGTGCCAATGATTAATTTTCTTCATTAGGCAAAAAATTCGCTCAATTTTCAATAATTCCCAAGGAGAATAAGGTTCAACCCTACTTTCCATTTCTATGAAACTCCACGCGTTTAACAGGTGCCAATAATTAATTTTCTTCATTAGGCAAAAAATTCGCTTAATTTTCAATAATTCCCAAGGAGAATAAGGTTCAACCCTACTTTAGCAGGCAGTTTCCATTTCTATGAAACTCCACGCGTTTATACACTGTTTGCCCGCGTTTAACAGGCTTATTCATGGAACACCGAGTCCGGTATTGTGTCTCAATTCGAGTAAACGTCGGCTTACGAACAGTGGTACGTTGGGTAGCCAGATTCCCGTGAAGAAATGTTTGGAGGAAATTGAGCGGCAAATCAATGCATGCACTAACGCCCGGCTTGAATGTCCTGTTTTCATGAATTTCCAGCGGCCAGCAATCCCGTAGGATAATCTCTATGAGCTTTGGGCCGGGATTAATACTCTGCCACCGTGATCCTTCCTTTGAAACTCTTAGGAAATTGTATTACCTTCGGTAGAAATATTTCGTGAATAATTTTATGAATTAACGAGATTTTATAATATTTCATTCCATCTGGAGAGGAACTCAGGTTCCATTGCATTCGTGATTTTTTACGAGCACCAAAAATTCGTCCGGAAAGTTGGCGACGCATGGATGTCGCTCGAAACGAGGCGACGCGACGGTGTCGTCGTTGATTCGCAAACATTTTCGTATATCGGCGTAACTATCGGTTAATGGGTCGGACGCGTGTTCGTCCCATTGTCACGGGACTAAATAACCCCCATAGGGCGTGGGAGGGTTGCCGGTAGCCGCGAAATTAGGGTGTTCCGACTGGTGATCCGTCGCGCACCGCTCGACACGGCCCTTTAATCGTGATTACCGGTGGCCTTAAATCACACGCGATCCTGATACTCCTATTAGGGACGATTTACAAGTGTTGGTTTCTGAGAAACTGGGAGACGTCTTTATCTTGTAAACTCGAGAGATCTTTTATGGGATTAATTATTCTTAGAACAATTAGTATTCTTTTTTCTGTTTGATGTATTTATTGGAACGATAATGGCATTCTTTTATACTCAACACCCATAGAAGATGCAAACTCCCGTAAATCACTGGACAAAGACGGAAAAGGATGGATAGGACGGGAAAAAAGTTGTAACAGCTCCTTTCTCGCCCGTTTAAGCAGATTTACCCGCGAAACCAGGAAACGTTTAAGGGTGAGCCACCCTTGCAATGGTGTAAAGTAGTCGAGATTAAAGGACTGAAAAAAACGTATCTCCTTTAGCCGATACAATTTTTCCCTCTTGATCTCGGTTGAAAAGGAAATCGCTTTTGCAGCTTGCGTTTCTGATCCTAAGCAGGGAAAATTGATATATTTTTTCAACGAAACTCATCTGTTTTTCCAGTTACACCATTCCCTCATATTTTATTCAATTTAAGGAATTTATATTTACTGTTTTCTGTTAAGGATTAAGGAATTCTAAGTTTTTCTTCCGAAAGGCGTGTTTAGTGTTCGTTCGATCCGAATTCTCTCGGTTGCGTCCGACGGAAATCTGAATGTCCGTCGAACTTGGACCACTGGAGGGTAAGAAAGAATTTCGGTGGAAAGTTTTTCAATCCCGAAAACTTTCTGATCGCCGATTCATTGTGTTGTTAGGAGTTTGAAAGGAGTTTACGAACGTTGAATGGTCCAACAACCGATTCGAAACTGGTCGAAAAAGCCTATGGGAAACTTGTAATTATTCATGGAACGATATCATTGATAATTTCTTTTTTTTTTTTCAAAATGAGAGAAATCCTGAAATTGCACAAGGTACACTGGAATATTGCCAAAAAATGTGCATCGCTCGAGATGATAACTCTTTGCGGACAGATAAAAAAAAAAATAGAAAGCCCGTGGCTGGAAAAGATAGAGGGAACGGTAAGATTAATCAAAGTAGAAATTCCGAGCGACGAGCGACCACCGACAAAGCATATTCCCCGCTAAGAATGGATCGTTTCCGGTTCCGCTCTCTTTATGGTACATTGCGGCTCAGCGATGTATTAAGATTACTTAATCAATAAAGTCCCGTACGGAAAACTAATTCGTTTTTCACTGCGGACCACGCTCGCGATTATCCTTTCTTCCTGTACGGCGACCGACCACCGGAAGTGCCAGCGTATTTCTTCGCTCGAGCCTCGTTACGAGCACTCGAGAAGGAATCGCAAGAAATATAATAACGTTAGCTTTCTCCTTTGAAATTTCTCTTCGATTTTCCAGCGTTAGAAAAATATGTTTTCCTTTTTTCTTTCAAATAATAAAATTTAATACTTTCAATCCTCCCATATAATAATCGAGAGGGCGATCACAGATATCGGGTGTCGGTTCCAGCGTTAGAAAAATATATTTTCCTCAAGTTAAGTTCCTTTCTCTTTTTTCTTTCAAATAATAAAATTTAATACTTTCAACCCTTCCATATAATAATCGAGAGGGCGATCACAGATATCGGCTGTCGATTTCAGCGTTAGAAAAATATATTTTGCTCAAAGTAGGTTCCTTTTTCTTTTTCTCTTTTAAATAATAAAATTTAATACTTTCAACCCTTCCATATAATAATCGAGAGGGCGATCACAGATATCGGGTGTCGGTTCCAGCGTTAGAAAAATATATTTTCCTCAAGTTAGGTTCCTTTTTCTTTTTCTCTTTCAAATAATAAAATTTAATACGTTGATGAACGCTTTCAACCCCTCGATATAATAATCGAGAGGGCGATCACAGATATCGGGTGTCGGTGTTTGATCACTTAACTGTGACTAACAACTCGCTGACTGCCGTTTAAACGAACTTCTGTTTGTTTAACGCGTGTTTAACCATTTCGTACACGCGTCTTTCGCAAACACGTGCTCGGACTTTTCCTTCCGAAAGCCGCCTTCGTTCGCAAACAAGAAATTCATGTAAGAAAAACAGTTTCACAGTGTGCGAAATTGTGGGATAGCAATTAGGTGACGGTTGATTAGTTTTATTGCGAATTCTGAACGAGCAATAGATCAAACTGATGCATTGTTGGCGAAGTTTGAAGGCTGATGCTGGGAGTTCAACAGTTGCATAGATTATGGCCGCAGTGCATGAAAGTGCATGATTTAGTGCATTTCCGGCGATTCTAGCATGTTTCGCTCTAATATCGTTCATCTTGAAAAAGGATTAATTGGATTATCATTTCGATAGCTGGAAAATGACTTACTTCAGTGAATTCTAAAAATATCTCTCTTGTTATACTATATTTATTTAAATGGAAAATAAACAATTTTAAGATCGAACGATGAAGATACAGGCTGAAAAAGAGCACACACCGTCGTCGAATCGATATCAATTAGGATGTTTCTTCCGGTCACGTGTCTTTGCACCCCCGTATATTGTTGCCACGTGTCCTACTGTGACTTTTAAAAAACGTTGATAAAGAGGGAACGTCGTTTCCGGTTCCGACGCCAATCCACAGACAATAGAATCGACTTTGCGATTCGACTGGATCACACGACCCGAAGGGTTATCAAAAATGGAGCGTATTCCTGATGCACTATCGCGATTCCCTGTAAGTAATTAACGACTTCCTTAATTACAAAGACCCTCACCATAAAAAAGAAATTACTTCCATTGTATTTTTGCCTAGAAAAATTTACAAAATTTGATGAAAATTACTGTTTGCAATTTTTTAATTAAAATATCATAAGAGATACAAAGGATTCGTTGAATACACTTGAAGAAGGGTGTACCAATGTACAAATACAGAACGATAACGTATGCAAGGTTAGAGGGTTAAAAGAGTCCAGGCAAACATCTCATACATTACGCAGAATTTCTACCCCACGGAAACCAGCCAATAAAACACCCCCTGAACACGGGTACCGTCCACTCACCCCCGTCCTCTCTGACCCATAACTGCATTGTCAAACTTTTTTCGCTTTTCTTCCCTTTTTTCTCGTTGTCCATCCACTTTCTATTTTTTTCTTTCTTTCTTCTTGGTTCTCGAAGTGCGTGTACACCCCCTCGATTACATTCGGAAATATTAGGGGACGTCCCGTCGTTCGACAAACTATCAATTTATTTTCTTTTTTCATTGATTGGGACCTCGTGACGTTACCGGACCCTACAATTTTCTCTTTCTTTCGAGAGATTCCTTTTCTTCAAGACACTCTTGAATTTTCTTTTTAAATCGATACAATTCCCACGTTGAATTGTTATTTAAAAAACATTGTCTCGAAAAATCTAATTCATTTTTCGGGAGATTCGAGAGTTCAGTGAACTGACCGGAAGTGCAAGCACTTTCTTCGCTACGGTGGATCGAGGTAACCGAGTCGAAATCTCAGTAGATTACGGCTGGTCATATAAATCATGGCCAGCTTAGCACCGGTGCTGAATGTTATCTCGCGCTTCCGGTTCGACGCACCGACGTTTCGCGTTCACCAGAATATTCGTCCAGGGGTGGTTTCGTTTTATACAAGGACCGGCACAAAGCATATGCTGCCCGCTGTCCACTCCATTTACTTCGCTACGTCATCTCTCTCGTTACCTCGGGGAAGATAACTAGCCACGAGAAAGGGATCGACGGATAGGGACAAAGATACACCATGAATTACTACGGTATATAAATGAAACTTATCTGGTCATTCGAAAACTTGAATATTAGTAAAATAACTTTCCTTTATATTTATATTTTTATATCGGGGTATTTTGTTAAATTCGAATTTTAGTAGTTCTCCCTCTAAGAGAAATGGAAACTTGATAACTTTCCTTTATATTTATATTTCTATATCAGGGTATTTTGTTAAATTCGAATTTTAGTAGTTCTCCCTCTAAGAGAAATGGAAACTTGATAACTTTCCTTTATATTTATATTTCTATATCAGGGTATTTTGTTAAATTCGAATTTTAGCAGTTCTCCTTCCTCTAAGAGAAATGGAAACTTGATAACTTTCCTTTATATTTATATTTCTACATCAGGGTATTTTGTTAAATTCGAATTTTAGTAGTTCTCCCTCTAAGAGAAATGGAAACTTGATAACTTTCCTTTATATTTATATTTCTATATCAGGGTATTTTGTTAAATTCGAATTTTAGTAGTTCTCCCTCTAAGAGAAATGGAAACTTGATAACTTTCCTTTATATTTATATTTCTATATCAGGGTATTTTGTTAAATTCGAATTTTAGTAGTTCTTCCTCTAAGAGAAATGGAAACTTGAATTTTAGTAAAATAACTTTCCTTTATATTTATATTTTTATATCAGGGTATTTTGTTAAATTCGAATTTTAGTAGTTCTCCCTCTAAGAGAAATGGAAACGTGGAATTATTTTTACGACAAATTAACCCACGATTTGGTAACGATCGTGATAATTTGACAAACAATACAGATACGGAATCGTTGATTGATTAGTGCTTTTTTTCGAAATGAGTAAAAATGTTCCGATATATGTCCACGTAATCTGATTAGCTGATGATCTCGATCAGGTGGAAAAAAAAATGATTCACGATAAGAACGCTTGCGTAAATCGACTGACGATGTATTTTGTGTTCACGTGTCGTCGGTTGTACGTGGTGTTAATATATCTACGTTATTCATCCTCATTTTTTCTTTTTTTTTTCTTGTGAATTATATCAGTCGATTACGTTATACAATTTATTTATTTTTATGAAACTTTATCTACTCGCATTTTCTACACGTTACATAAGTATGTAGGTATTTTAAAAAGTGCTTAAAATTTATTAATATTGAAATATTCTACAACGACGACGATACCGATTATTGAAACGAAAAGTTTTTGACAGAAGTCGAAATGTGTTCCCCATCGAAGCTTGATAGGACGCCCTCAGGAAATCTAAACCGGTAACAAGATGGCTGCTCGGAAACGGAAACCGGAAGCTTGTCACTCAAGCTACACTGGCTTCCGGCGTGTCCTGAAAAAGGGAAGCGTTATGGAACGGTCGAGAAGAGAAGTAAAAAGAAAGGAAGGGTGGAAACGGGACGAGGACGTCTCGAGTGTATTGTTTAATCGTAACGAATGATATTTCTACGTTTACATTGAGAAAGAATAATGAATAAATTAATATATTAGGGTAAAAGAATCGAGGCATCGTTCGTTTAAGATTCGATTTTATTAAATATCTATCTGATATATTAGACTACTATGTATTATACACAATTTACATATATACAACCTATCAATATAATTACATTCTACCTAATTAAAGGCGATAAACTGGGATCTCTTAACAGACTGTTCACACATTTCACTATTTTCTATACAATCACATTGCGTTTGCTTGTTTTCTCCATTCGATGGATCAATTATCTAATCTGTTCAAACACTGATGGATCATCGAAGTGCAATAATATGCAAAAAACACTAGAATTTTTACAATGAATAGTCAGAAGATTTGAGTTGTAAAAGAAGGAAAAGAAGAGAGAGAATCTATTTATCCTTATTACAATGAGAAAATGAAGAATATTTGATATATACACACTTCTGATATTAGCAAGATTCATCGAAAGGAATAAAATCTTTAATCTTCCATAATATTCACAGAAATATTTCGTTTATTTGTAAATGGAATATGTTGATCGAATTCAACACAGATCGCTATCTTTGGTTTCAACCCTAAAAGTGTCCACGTTAAATTAGAGATACAACGTGTAATTAATCATTTCACTCTGATGATACTTTCTTTTCACAAAAGTTCATCGAATTACATTCACGTTGTTCCTCGTTGATTAAAACGCATCTAGATGGTCGTTGGTCATCGACTGGCAGTATATTTCGTTACCCTAAACAACAACGTGATCATTTTTCACAAACGATTACTTGTTTTTAACATTCTTCAAGAATCTATCTTCACCATAGGGACATCTATGCTAATAATACGTTTGATTCTTAACACTCTTATTATGAATCAATTAGGAATTATTGATTTTTATAACGAGGATTAATCACGAATTTTCTAGTTTTCATTCAAAATCATCTGATCCGTATCGATGACACTGGTTCACAAATCCATCGGTATCATCATCGGCAATATTTCACAAATATCACAAAACCCAACACCCTCGTCGAAGTTCACAAGCTTCCCGGAATGATTTACGTCACAAAATCGTCACGATCCTCGAGGAAATTTCACCCATTGCACCCATGTTTACCACCAATACGGTTTCTGCATGTACGGTGGCATGGGTACTTGTCCGGCGCTGGGATAACCGGCGGGTTCCATCAACTTCGACTGGCACGGTTTTCCATCCTTGATCAGCAACGGTACAGCGACTCTTCTCGGCGAGCATCCGCTCGCCCCAGCTTCTACCCTCTCGGTAGCGGCTCTCTTCGTCTTGTACCTGTGATTCTGGAACCAGATTTTCACCTGGGTGGGCGTCAGTCGAATGATCGACGCCAGGTGTTCTCTCTCCGGTGCGCTCAGGTATCTCTGTTGACGGAAACGTCTCTCCAGCTCGAAGGTTTGCGCCTTGGAGAACAGCACACGTCTCTTCCTCTTCTTGTGCTCGGTCTCGTGGGGTTGAGTCTCGTTCGTCTGTTGCTCGTCCTCGAAATCGGCCGATTCCTCCTCCTTGCAGTCGTGGTTGGTCTCCTGTTTCGGTGGGAACGATAGGTCCGAGATGGTCGGGCTGGTCGAGTCCGGCTGCTGCAGCACTGCAATGGTGAAATTGGCTGGGTTATTTCGAGGGACGACGGTGGTCTGTAATTAAATCAAGAATCATTGCAATTGCACGTAAGTGCACTTCGATGCATCGCAAGGGTTTTTAATTAAATTAAGAACCACTGAAATTTGAATTTAAACACCAGGGGAAGGATGATCGCGTTCGAACTTTAATTAAGGCACGAAAATCGATGAGGGTTTAGAAAACTAACCAGGTCATCCGATAAATGACCAGAGCTGCAGCTGGGTTTTAACGATGATTGCAGGCAGATGGAAGCTCGTATTGATTTTCTAAGTCAGACGAATCGAAGAAGAAAGTTTTCAAAAAATATACCGGAATCCTGTAGCGTGTATACGGGATTTGATGCAACAATATTTTGATTAGAGCTACGGTAAAGTGGCAAATACCACGGTGGCCGAGAGACACGCTAATTTAATGTACAACGACGAATCCCCCTGTCTTTGGTCGGCGTACAATACGCTTTGTGAACGATCCCTAAGCCTGGTTGGGGAGGGTGTGAAGCAATATACAGCCCTGCTTGATACCCTACTGCACCCCATGGGATCGACTGTATCATTTTCACGGGAGATTAGGCTATAGTCGCAGTCTCGTCGTGATTTCAATTAGCCACTCGCAATGGCTACGTTAGCGTCCTCCGAAAGATACCGTTCGACGATTAATTCGGATCCTTGTTTGAGAAACGCTAATTGATTTTATAAAACTATCATCGGGATAATAAAACATTGAAAATTGGAAAGGATTCTCTACCTGCACCCAGTGTACCCCCTTAAAAAAAGGTGACATATTTCAATGGTCGAAAAGAAACACGGATAGAGAAAGAGGAAAGATAAAGAGATCGGATAGGCTAGCCGAGGATTTTTTGGGCGTGACAATTTCGATTCATCCAGAGCAACATACATCTGTCCTCGAAGGGACATCTGTTCCTCTGTTCGAACCAATCGGCACACAGGACCCACAAGGACCTTTTATAGGACCATTAGATCCTGCTTAGCCGACGCGGGCCAATTGTAGGGTGTTAAATAAATAAGGGTTTCGAGGTGGGACCCTTTATCAACGGATCGAGAAGAAATTTTCTACCCCTCTGCCCCCTCGGAAAAAAAGATGGTTGCTTCTTGTGAAATTTTTGGAAGTACAAAGACGACCCACGCGATATGTTTTATCACTTACCATTTACTTCCTCCAAGGGTTGAGGTAGGGTGGTGGGTAAGGTCGGACCGGTGGGCCAGCCTAATAATCCAGGTGGCGGAGGGGGTAACGTACCCCTGTTTAAATTCGCGTATATCGCGGGTTGCAACATAGCCGTCGTGTGCTCGAAAAATTGTTGGTACGCCGACGGTACGTCGTTCGTTGTCGGTAAAACCGTCGTGCTGCCTGGTTAAAGAAATTTTTCATTGAAATTAATTGTAACATAAAATTCATTTCAACCACCGTGGAAACGATGGTGGGTTTATTCTTTTACCTTGGACTTCTGTCTCTTCCTGAGACGGTTTGGAGTCCAACTGCAGGATGTCATGGATGTGGAAACTTGTCCTAGGCATCTTGATGCTCTCCAGTATTCTGTAACAGAAAAATGTCGACGAGAAATTATAAAATTAATGATACTATGGAGGATTCTCCAGTCGAGGTGGACTACTTTTTTAAATAAAAGGAAAGATGTCTAATTTTGGGTTTGAACGAAAGGGTTTCGCGAGTCGAAAAGTCGGCACAAAGGTCGGTTTTCGAATCAATCCAATTTTCAAAGTTGCCCGTCGGCTTGGAAACGACGAGCGTCAAGAAGCCAGCGGGACACTTAAGAGCCGATTAGACGCGTCTTTCTCGTCAAAAGACACACCGCTCGCGGATACCTGCAGTTTTCATGCCAAACAACCTGTCCCCGGCACAGAAGCAAACTTTTGCCCTTTCGGTTTAAGCCAAACGACCCATTATCACGGCACGTTCCTGTTTGTCGATAAAAACACCATAACCAAATGGTAAAATACTTTTTCCATTTCCTGACTTAAGAATTTTTCAATGAAAATTAAATTCAAGGAAAATTTTTCGTGGATAATTAAAGCTTCTTAATTTTCCAATATTACTAATTTAAAAATTTTTCAATGAAAATTAAAGCCAGCTAGGAAAATTAAAACTTCTTAATTTTCCAATATTGCTAATTTAAAAATTTTTCAATGAAAATTAAAGCCAGTTCGGAAAATTAAAC